>NW_025776964.1:0-246288 GCF_021130785.1 Homalodisca vitripennis
GGTAAATTAAAATTGTGCAGTAATAAAACATCTTACTTGGATTTAATTTCCATCTTCTAATAGTATTCTTGATATCAATAATAATAATTTAACTACTGTGTCGTGGTAAACTAGAATACATAATTCGTATACAAATGCGTATGATGAACTTCTAAATTGAAAGGACACCCTCGTAAAGTACAGCAATATCAGAATGACTATTGTACACAACTGCTTTATGATGTAAATTTCAGTATCAATAAATTTTAGAACTTTCCAGCGAGTTGTAGTTTTCATTCATTTATTATATATTATAAGTCGCCTTTTACTTGTTTTAGTTCTGAGACTAACATTTTAATCACATCAGGATATAAAGAACTTATTAATGGTCAGAACAAATGTTTATTATTTCTAAACCATTAAATACGTTTAATTCAGTTTGTTTTGTTAGTTTTAAGTCCTTGAAGCAATTGAGTGGACAATAAAATGAACCATTTTGGCTATTGGTTTTACAAAATTAAAGCATAAGAACTGCTCTGATTTCTTTGTTATCTAATAATTAAAACAATTCTAATCATGTTTAAAATTCCAATAGAACTTTTAAGCAAGGAACAATCGGTAAATTTAATATCCTTTTTACCAAGAAACTGATAAATCATTTCTCTGGAATCTAATACATTGACACCTTACTGTAATAATTTTTCTAATTTTTTTTCGGAATCTCTATTTCCAGAATCAAATAACTAAAATTTTCATGTACATTTAATATTCAACAGTACAGGAATTTTTGGATCATAAATTCCTACTAATAATTTAAAAACGGTAAACCCACTATTTGGGGTGAAATGATCAGTGAAAGTACCTCTTAAGGCTCTCAATAGGATGGCGTCCTTTCTGCTTGTTATGGACGACCTGTTTAGGTCTGTGACAGTAGAGGTCATTTCGCACAGATATATGCAGATGAGATGACATGATAATTTTTGTGACTAGTAAATTTAAAATCACAGTCACGGAATTGACTAATGTAACCCTAAAGGGAGCAGTAAACTGGTTAGATAGAATTGTATTTGTGTTAACCCGGCCCAGGCTGCACTGGTCACATTTGGAAGAGGGCATAATGGTGGGCCATCGGTCCTTTTTTTATCGAGGAAGCTCTATCAGCAAGTTGATAGTTTCTAATGTCAAGTTCCTAATGTTGTTCTTGACAGGTGGCAGAATTGGGAACCAGGGGAATATAGTTACTAATATAGTGCAGGCTTCCGATCGTACGGTCTTTTGGTCTTCAGCTGAAGCTATTGCATTTGCTCTATATCTACGTGATTAGACCTAGACTAACGTTTGAGGTTTTTGTTTTGTAGTTAAATACTGGGTCGGGTCGGCTTGCATCCTAAGGATATCCTACCTGGCAATAAGCTCCGAACTGATCCAGTTAATGTCTTAGATGGTCCTATAATTTTGCACGTTTGTGCATAATAATATTTAGTTTATGACTCGTTGGATTGTTTACCCACATCAGTAGGAAGTGCCTTCTCTAATCTTACGTTATAAATTAGTAGTAAAATTACAATGCTGATTCAGGTATATGGTGTATTACCCATGATTACAGAACTTATATTTCAACGATTTTTCCTTTGCCAAATCCTTCAGGATTATGATGTTTTCAAACGAAGGATATGGTTCAAGGGGGTTTCACAGATCAACGCCATACTCTGTGATCTCACATTTATTTGAAGTATAAAAATCTATAAGTAATAAAATTATATACGTTTAAAATTTTGGACATTATGCGTTGTAAGTTTTACAATTTTATTTACAATATCTTTATGAAAAGATGGTTTTAAAAGTTGGTATCAAATTTAATTACATTCAAAAATATTAATAATAAATTTTAGTAAGTTATCCTTTGTGGTGTAACACTCAAATAAATATTCTTTGGAGATATCTATATATCTGAAAATTCCTTTCTCGCTTTCTGATATAAAGTATAGAGTGGACAATAGCCGTTTATTAACGAAGTTATTGCAACACTTTTGAGTTTTTAAACATTTTATTATAAATTAAAAGCCCAAATGAATATTTACCAAAATTTAATATTTTGTCCAGCAAAGACAAATGTTTGTTTATGATTTAAAATAACCTTAGTTTTGTAAATGTACCTAAATTGTAATACCTGGATTTTTACTTTATTACTGCAAGCAATGAACGATTTCATCATGCCACCATTTTAAACAGTAAACATACTGTGTTGCTGATTGGGTTCATAGATGTACCAATAAATGCTAGTATATGTATAATTCCACTGTATATTCTGTTCTATTATCCATATAGTGTATGTGCAGGCATCTCGCGTCTGCATGATAAAATGTCTTATTCTTTTATTTCTTACACAAAAATTAGAAAGAAAACAACATCCTATAATTAGTTCATCTAATCATATAATTATTTTATAAATCGCACTCAACTTTAATAATAATTATTTATTTAGCTTACAATGCCACAACATGTAGGATAAAACATTAACGACAATGTTTTAAATCATACTTTTTAGATATTTTACTCATTTGTGAGTTTCCATTCTCGTAAGGTTTCGTAAGGAATTAATTACTAGCGTATGATGCTACGATTAAATAGGATTCTCTCACAATGCGCCTTTGTTACCTGAGAAGCTTACTTACTAATTATGTAATAACCTATCCGATGTCTCAAATGTACTGTGAGGTATTATATTTATTTGTGGGCCATTAATTGTATTAACTTATAAGAAATAATTACTATCGCATGATGATAAATCGATGTACATGATTATCTAAAGTTTGACTTTATTACCCATTGATACACTCGCCAATTATATACTCAATTGGAAATTTCTAACAAGTTAAACATAAGTATTTTATAATTTATCAGAATGAGTAAATAGGTTTAACATGTCATTGCTGCTATTTATAAAGTAATATTTTGTACTTGCCATTACTATTTTCATCTTACTATGGTAAAATGACTTCATTTTTTATTGAAAGAACAAATACTTGAATACACTGCGTTCTTTAACACGGTAAGCAGCGAAATACTACATTGTTAAATTTAAAATTCATTTCATATTTAATTTATTAAATAATATACAAACTTCGTACCAATTTGTAAGGAATACTTTAAAATTTGCTCAACAGGGTTAGCGTGATTACTACACATCCAAATATCTTCAAGAGAGTTTGCATTTATAATATAAACTATTGTAGAATAATTAGTAATAGTATAACATATCATGCCGAACAGTGTCCCTGGATATTGCATCCAGACACTAATAATGTAGCACATACATCGGAAACGGGGAAAAGTTTTGTTAGAATCTTTAAAGTAAGGTTTTATTTGTCCGTTCGTGCCCCTAAAATATAGTAATCAGACAACCAAAGTTTAGTTTTATTAATAGTCATGACGTAACCAATATAAGGGACAGGTGAAACGTAAGCAGCAGTTTTAGTAAAATATTATTTTATATCCATGGAAACAACATGGCATTTATAATTTAATGTTTTTAAATGATTATAAGGTGTTAAGTCGTTTCAAATTTCCTTGAACTCACAGCTAGTCGTGGAAGTAGCACCAGGAACACGATGTGATGGCCAGAAGTAGGAACTGAACTATGAAAAGTCCTGGCCCTTGTCAAGCTTTATCATCGCATCATGTTCTTGATCATGCTTCCTCAACACAACGTGGTAAGAAATCGTCGACTTTTGTAAACAGAACTTCTTAACTAATCAAAAACATTGAAATACCTGTATTTTGTGGTTTCCATGGATTTAAAAATATGTAGACAGATGTGTATGTTTAAATTGTGAATTTTTATTTTAGTTTTTACCTTAATTTGCTTGTTTACGTTACGACTAATAATATAAAATTAGGTCGATTTTTGTTATCTAATTATTCATACACATACACCCAAAATACAAAAAAAATACGATTATGTTTACTATCCCAGAGTATGGTTGATGTGATAAATTATTATTGGTAGGATAAAATAACAACAGACATTATTCGAAGACATTTCATTGTTGTCAACCATAAAAAAATAACTAACACTGAAAATGTATCATACCTTCCAACACGTGCTTTCTTAAGAACGAATTAAAATTGGAGTGGAAATAGAATTAAAAACACTTCTAAATCAATGAAATTGTTTTGGAACTTTAATAGTGGTTACTAATAATTGTGACAATATCATCACACAAGGCATTTGGTATGACACTACCCAAGAAACCTATTGTTAGTCTAACTAGTAGAGCCCTACTAAAACTGCAATGTAAAAACATAACAACTGAATAGACTCAGTAGTGACACAGTATAGTATAATCGCAAGACACAACTTATAGCCTACAAATTATCATATTTTAGTTTACTGATATTGAATTGGTGGTTACCCATAGCTATGTATAAGCAGGAAATCTAATACTAAATCACTTATTTTCGGATAAGATTACATTTTTGTAATAAGCATGAGTAGTAACTTATGCGTTACTTCCAGAATTCAAATAATTGAGGAGTGACCCACTCATAATTAATAGAAAAATCATTGGTGATATTAATATATTTGTTATTCAAAGAAAAAACTTTTAATTACTTGATATATACTTTAGGTACAAACACTCTAAGGATTATTTGATTTTTAATACAACAAGATAGTAATACGCCAAACTACGTCCCCCTACCACCCCCATTGAACTCGATCTGGTCCGTGTAAAAGTTTCATAAAATTTTTAATTTGATTGTTCAGTTCGTTCTCGAGACATCAATAGTACAAATATACATCGAGAAATTTATCTATCACCAAAATGCTGGTATTTACTATTGTCCAGCCAATAGTGTTTGAAGTGAAGTAAAATATGTCTAAAGAAGCAGGAAAACTTGGTTAAATTAAACAGAATGGAGTGGTTTATAATTAAAATGTTTAATCAATGTTTAGGTTTTAATTGTGCTGACTAGATTTCTGCAATGAAGAGCTCTAGGTATTACAATATTAACAATGCAATTGAGTTTTTTGGAATTCAGTTAAAAAATATTAGTCACAACTGAGGTATTGGTATTAAAGGAAATATTTTTATTGTAAATATATTTTTGCTGCATTTTGAGTTTTATGACGGATAAACATTTTTTATTACTTCGCTCAGAGTAAAAATATACCATGTCGGTTCGTTCTATTCCTTTGACATTTAGCCTTCAATGTTCGCTTTGGGTTTTTAACAAATTAGAAACTTAATCACGTATGTTTGACAATCATAACATCACTTATATTTGTAAAAGGACTTAAAAATACCACTAGTTTAATTTAATCTGTGCTGTTTTAAAAATTTTATTTAGTTGTTGAAACAACATTGTCAATTTATAGTCTCCGTTGTTGATAATAGGAATAATATTTATGAGGATAATGTTATATATTATGTTATATATTGATAATCACAAAAGCCATTTCCACATTTAATAATGCTTTATTCAACCAATAAAGGCATTTAAACGATTACAGTGTTACATACGACGGGATAAAAGTCAACTTTGAACACTTTGACAACGAGGCAGTGAGGTGCTGTTTACAAGGAAGTACCTATAGTAGCCAACATATTTAACTCTGTATGATTATATTGTTGTAACACATGCCGCGCATTCAAATATTGTTATAAACGAGTAGAGGCAGATCCTCTCTTAAGGCTTATTACGCCCATCCTCGTGGGCTTCTGGCAAGTGCGGGGGTTTTATTATACAGAATAAGTAGGAGAGTCGAAGGTACTGAAAAACACTGTGCCTGGTCACACACAGGTTATGAAGCTGTGGTCTCTTTCGTTGTCAGATCCAAAGTGCAAAATCTTACATAGTGCGGTTATTGACTCTAGCAATACCTGTTAGTATTTTTAACATTGGATTATTGTATCTATTCACTTGTATATTATATGATTTTACTGAGAAATGTGTGTGTTCCATTATATACTTATAACGTAGTACGTAGTATATACGTTGTTTCACTCTTCAACTTTATGATCCTAAAAATTACTATTTATAATTAATCTAGTTATTTATAAGACAGGAATATGTTCCAGTCTCCATCTTATGTTTTTGAGTGTTTAATAGGCCATTGCGAAATAACGTATCTATAACGTATTTGAAGTATGAATTTAAAAAACTTATCTGAAATACTCTAATCGTAACTGTGGAATTGGCTTTTTTTGATAATAGTGTGTATTATGAGTGTCAACGTTTTTATGAATATTTTTGTCTATCTACACTTGAATTTTATTTTTGGTAAAAAATCAATAAGTTACATTAGGTCAGTTCTTTGAATTATGTATGAAAAACGATTGAGTACTAAGACATGAATAAAAATGAATAGTATTTGTAAAAAACAGTATTTCATACCTTTTAACAAGTTCCACATGTTATTGTATGTGTGGAACATGACATTTGTGAATTGGTTAGGTTTATGTTTTTATTTTGAAAGAGTAATAGGTTAAAATTATTATAGTGCATTTGTGACTCCATCTTTATTCGAGTAAAAATATATTTTTTTTATTATATAAAAAATAACGCTTTATATGAGAGTAAAGTGGCTGAATACTGTTTACTTAAAAATATTTCAGAGCATTTTATTATAGGACTAGTATAGAAGATGTGATGGGCACAATTTTAAAAAGTAGACTAAATTACAAGAATTTATGAATAGGAGAGGGGAATATATATAAAACGCTCGAGAGGTTATAATTTTACATAATATAGGACTGCCAAACTTACCGAAGTTGTCTTCATAGGCCGGACACCACTTCACTATAGTTTTTTTGGCAATTGGAAAACCAGTCAGAACTCTTCTGTAGGTGTCTCTGGTATTAAACAGACTCGGAATTCGGTTTTTAACGTCTTCGTTGACAACTATTTTTTGCATCCCTTCCGACAGATACAGACTTCAGTTTTCAGGAGTCAATTCTAAGTTAGTGCAAAAATTGCCTTGTGAATATCACGAAATTCTGGAATTTCCCACATATTTCCTTGTTATGTCCATGCTATAATGTACATTTTTAAAACCTTATCTTAGATAATTCAATTCATAGTGTAGAACAAAAGCCTCAATTGGCTTATATAATTAAGACAAAACATACTGCAATACAATTTCATAGGCCTAGTCCAAAAAATGCAAGTGTGAAATTCTCACGAATAATTGGTGAACAATATATATCATAAAACTCTGTTAAATGTTTTCATTAATTATTACAAAATAAATTCACTGATACAATTGATTAATTACCCTAATTACTATACGATGGTTAATATGGGTTATCTAAATTATCTTACCATTTGTTTACGTGCAATTCCACATAATTAAAATTTGCTCACGTTATATCGAGCTAAAATAATAAAAGGGCAGTATCTTTTATATTGTACAGATTTTTTCTGTATCTAATGTTATCAATTACTCATAAATGTTTTTTATCGTTACTGAAGAAATGTGTGCATAGTAATGCCTCAATAGTTTATCTGCCTATTTTTCATAAATTAATGTACTAGATCTATTTATTCAACAATGTATGTAGTATGTGAGTTTATCATTATATTAAATATAATTATACATGATGTAAGAACGGAAAGGATGTTGGAGTGTAGAATGGAATTCGTTTGCTGAAGTTTGGACAAACATGCTTAGGATCTACTTAACCATATTATCCAGATTCAACAAAATGTTACAATATAAAGAATAGTCCACTAACAAACTACAGATTGCGTTTTACAATACTCCAAACTGAGTGTTATTTGTTGACATATCAAACAAAAATCTATCATAAAACCGTTAGATTAGAAAAGTTATTGAGAAGTCGAAGGTGGGATTTATTTTACTGCAGGAACCTATAAGATGCAAAAAAAAAAAACTGTGAAACTCAAAAGATGAGGATAAAAAACTATACAAATAATTACAAAAGTAGTATGTAAATATAAATGTGTTGTTGTCTTTTGAGAAAAATTGTAAACCAACTCGACATGCACGTTTGGGTACACGGGTTAACAATAGCACAAATCAAAAGTTTTCTAGCTTTAATATAAAACGTATGAATGGAATTTCATGAATACGGTAGGTTCTACAAAACAATTTGTAGAAGTGTAAAAATTACATACATTGCATTCGCTCTAGCTTATATATGCATTATTACTGTGCTTTTTGCTGTGGGTATTAGTGGCTAAAAACTAGGAAGTAAATTGGCAGGGATAGCGAGAGATTGTGTCTGTGGATACCGTGATATCTGAACAATAACAGTAACTCATCTACAAGTCCTGATCATGATCCTGGTCCTCGTTGCATGTTTGGTTACACTCCGCGCTGATATTATGAGACTTTTGATATAAAACTTTAATGTTCAAAATACTTAAACACCTTAAACCATTTCTTAGTCGTTTCCATTGATATACATGACTTCGATATCTATTGCTTGTATTATTAATACAATTTTTTTATTCTTGTCGTAACCTTTTACCTTCATTTGTGGTTTTACCCCAATTCTCCTACCATGCATTCAACGAAATTTGTGTAATGTGAATATACATTAATATGAGTACCTTCCATACAGACACACATTTGAATCAAACCCAATTCTAAAGATTTTTTCCCTTGTTAGATTATGGTGTATGTGTTAATATAATACTGTTCAGACCCAGATTAGCCTTTAGCCGTTTAAACTATTGTTAATTTGTGTCTTTACAGAAATAGTTCATAGATTTTAACGATTATTGTTATGAAGTACCATAGTCTAATTAGGTTTTATTATTTATTATTATTTTAAAGTGGAGTTCATTTCAAGTTCATATGGTATTTACATGCATCGAATGCTTACGATTTAAATGAACAGGAAATCGTTAAACAGTTAAAATACTCAAAATGACTGTTTTCAACGTCAACAAATTATTATTCTAGTATTTAATACAATTTCTTACATATAAAACTATAGTTTTGTTTAAGGAAGATTAAATTACGGCCATTTTTTATAAAATAGCAATGGTTTTCGTTCAAAATTTTAAATTAATGATAGTGTATGTAAATATTTCCTACAAATTTACGAGTAAAAAATTCTATTTATTTTCTTGTAATGTACAGATCACTATAACAAACTGGTTCAATGACACCATAACTATACAATTTATACCAATAGGTGTATAAAATTTCTGCAATGTCAAGAAACGTAAAAACAAACGAATATTAAACTTAAAGATTATATTCAATCACTTTAAGAATAATTACTATGTTAACAATAAACTAAACTCACACCCTATACACTCCCATCCATAGTTAGGTTAATTAGAAGTAATTATGGTATTTTAATGGGCCTTCAACCCAAAATCTTATAACAGATTATAAAAATGCTTATATGTCTGACACTATTATAAGATTTAAGGTATAAACCAATAGAACAATTTAAAGTGGCGTATGTGTTTCGATTTTGTACCTTTCATATTTTTATAGATAATATTTATATAATATACATAATATTTATATAATATATATATATATATATATTTATATATATATATATTTATATTTATATATATATATATATATATATATATATATATATATATAATATTTATATTTTTACTACGATCACGGAAGAACCATTACGTTAAATTTTACAGAATGTTAGAATTGTAGAAAAGTCTATTAAAAAAAAAAATCAAATCAAAGAATTTCACGGGGAACTATTGCAATTCTCAATCCCTAATACGAAGGAGGTTCAACGAGTAACCCGGGCCTTTCGGCCAGGGAAGACACGCTGATTCCTTCAATGTAGCGCGCGTGCGGCCCAGGACATCTAAGGGCATCACGACCTGTTATTGCTCAGTCTTTTGCGGCTAGAAGCCGCCTGTTCCTCTAAGAAGAATTTGATTCGCCGGAAGCACTATAATAGATACGCCTAGTTAGCAGGCTAGAGTCTCGTTCGTTATCGGAATTAATTCCTAATTTATATTTTTTCTATTTATTATTTGTTATACATTAGTATATTTTAAGGAGAAAACATATGAATTCCAGAATTACTGGAAATAAAATATGTTTTCCAGTAATATATTTTATTTCTCTCTCGGTTACGGTATTAGCGTTAAGGAATCGTATTATTCGTGAAGCTGAAAAAAATCTAATATCTCTCTACTTGTATATATGTCTATCCCATTGTTTCTCTGTCCATCTCTCATTCTGTCCACTTTATATTTTATACAGATTATGATCTTTTTGCCTAAAATTTTACAGGAAAATAGACAAAATTTTATTATAGGCAACAGTTCGATGGTAGTTCATGTCGCTCCATTGGTTATGGCTAAGCATTTGTAAGTGTGTCAAATTAGTCTTATGTGGAACTGTAAATGTAATGAGAACGAAGCCGAATAAATAAATTAGTAAATTAGATAAATACAACTATACGAGATATTGGCATTTTAAATATTAATACATGCAGCGTATTTATAAAGAAAAATTTAACAATAATAGGAAATAGTGTTTTTAAAGTATGTGACAAGATTATTTTTAGTACAATTTAAAGTAATATTAACAGGTAGCCGTAACTGTTAACTAAACCGTCACAGTTATTATTTAAACCCAGCTGTAAAACCTAACTCAATGGGAACAGTTGTGTGTATCTGGTTGTTATCTCGAAAAGGATCATTGTAGAATTATAAATAAAACCTTGTATAAATCGTTTCCGTATAGAAGAACGAATTCTATGGTGGTGCATTTCCATCGAGTGAATTTGTCTAAGCGTTACTGAAGACTCTTACTCAGTAGGCTGAAAAAGTTTCTTCTTGGATCTTCTGGAGGATGTAAAACTGTCTTCCAGACATTTAACAATAAAATGAGCTGTAGACTTTAAATAGTGCATGGAATTTCAGTGAAGCTTTTTGTGACACCTGGTGTGGCGTAATCAAACCTCCTTGTAAAGAAGGTAATTTTAAAATAATACATGTTTAATGACTGGAGGGTCTCTGATCATATCTAAACTGAGAATTGTTCTTGTTTTTAATAGATTTATAAGAACAGTCTCTTTCAATAAATACATGCACAACGAAATTTACATTTTAACTAATTTATTCCTAAGGATGCGTATCTCCGAAATAAAATAATACAGTACACAAAACCGTTCATAAACTTTAATTTACAAGAAACATTAATTAATACCATCTTTACTTGTCGCTTGTTCAAATTCAAGTAATCGTATACCTAAAATTGCTTAAAAACTATCGACCCTAAATGCCGACTTTGAGTACCTAGTAACCCCCAAAAAAACTTAAATTCTCCGGCGAGTTCTGGAGATTTAATACTATTGTTATTTAACTCCTATTGTTTACCAAGTTGTTGACTAAAATCACTTTGGTAATGGTTTAATTCTGCAGAGTACTCTCTCATTTTGAGCTGAAGCATTTTTCATCACGACTCATTCAAGTTTGTAGAAATTACAATTATGAAAGTTATATGGAAATCTAATAAACTATTTATATTATTTTATCATTTTAATTGACTATATCTAATTTCTTATAGCGTGAGAGACATCTGGTGTTAAAGTCAGTAATTAGTTGAATCACTTGAAGATCACAGACCATATTTCTGTAATGGTCACGGCAGTTGAAAAGCTCTTTGGTATCTTAATTTTATAGCATATAGTCAATATTAAACTCTCAGATACGACTTTTTTAATTTAAAAAACTCTAAGCCTTTTTACAAAACAAAGCGCAGTAAAAGTCTTATTGCACCTTTTCTACCTTCTTCTTTCTAAACGTTAAACTTAGATCTAATTAATTCACAAATTTTCTATTACACACATGACATTATATTTAAATATTAATCATCAGCAAAGTCATGTTTGAAGCATACTTTTATGATTGCTCACAAAATTATAACGTATTTGCAACTCCCGAAGTTTTATGCCACTCAACAAGGTTTACTTGTACGTAATTCTGCTCTCCTAAGATATTTCCAGTGGTAAATTCAAGTATTGTTACAACGCATATAATTATTTATTACCTCACCGGTCACGAGATTAAGATAATTCCCTTTGCAGTCAAAATAACCTACTTCTCTATACCTCATTGTTTCTTATAAGCCTCAAGAATGTACATTAAAATAACTCTGAAATAATGTCGGAATTTTAGGACTTCTGGCCCCAGCCAGCTTTCAGTTTTAGGGTAGTTTGTAGACTATGAGCTCCCAGCTTTTAGGAGCTGCTTTCCTCTAAGAGATTTCAGTCACGGGAGAGCAACTATGGAATTTCCCGGCCCTTAAAAGCTCTTAGCCTCTAAGATCTTTCATCCTCTGAGATCTGCCTGATCTCCTGTAGTTATCTGTCTTTGGGAGGCCAAAATTATGACACCTCTCGGTCTGTTTCAGGTCCTGCTTTCTTGGAGATTCCTGCATCTTGGTGCTTCCGGTGCCTAGTAGCACTAGATATTTGGCACCTAGACGCCACTAACATCTCTCAGATTTGAGAGGCGTTACCTTCTGACAGTTCCCGATCCAGGGCAGTTTTTGAAGTGTCTAGGATCACCCGGCCAATGGCAGATCGTAAACTTAGGCAGATATTGAGCATTTTTAGACTTTCATATATTCCACAATGTTGCTGCTATTAAAGAGAATTGTTCTTTGGATGTGGATCATTCTTGGCTGTCTCACAAGCTCTCAGAGGTGACTGGGTGATCACGAGTACCAGGCGTTCATGATTAGAGGTCCTTAGCCAAATACTACTCTACTAACGGACTGGTTTTGTGGATTGCCTGCGCGAACACACGATTGTTGAATGTTAAAATTGTAAAAACATTCATTTTATGTACACAATGTACAGTGTTAAAATTGTAAAAACATTCATTCCAAGTACTTTTCAAGTTCAGAGAGCCGTGCAGGCCTGTTTCCAAAAGTTAACAACTGTTGACTCTCCCGAGTCTCTGGATATTGAAAACACCTTTATATTGTATTTAAAAATGTGCATTGACGAATAGGCTCGTACTGAGATTGGCAGAACGACCGCACTGCAAGAATTTGGTCGACGATTCATGAACCCTTGCTCTCTCAGGGTTGAGTTCATCTGATCAGCAGATATAAATTTAATATAAAACATTCCCGAACGCTCAAAAATATTTACAACTTGTTTGGACCGCTGCTTATTGGCACACGTATTACCTCCAAATAACATGAGAGGAAATTATGATCATTAGAATGGTACCGGATTGAAGTGGGAGTATTTGGTTATTAATTTATGGGAAAGAAGAAGAAAATGGCTGTTTGAGAGGACTGTGGTATAAAATTCTCAGTTTTAGTATAATTTATTGAATTGCCATTCAATTTAATATTCGTTGTAAGGAAGATTAACTACTATTGACTGTTTATAACAATCAAATATTTAATAGAGTAGATTTAACCTGTATTAAAGAAACCTGTATTTGCCCCGAAAAACTGCTATATATCTGTTAACTCTTTTGACCTCTTCTGTCAGACGTTGACTCCCGATTCCATAATCCAAATCTAATAGCGTCAGATTTAAGACGCTGCATTAAGTTGAATTAAGCTGAACTCAACATTCACATGGTTATATCTGTTATTTTAATTAATAAATAACTAAACATAACTTATTAAGGGTTCCTAGTATTTGGCAGTTAACATAAAATAGTTTTAACTCATTGTTCAAATACAGCCTACTACGAAATATTATTACGGTTGTCATACATAGTTAGGACAATAGGGTAACTTTTTAAGGTAAATAAAAACATTTAAGATTTATGAGAAACATATAACATTATTGTGTTTTCTTACTACCATGAAAATTTAAAATTTAGAGAATTCATCTTCAGGTATCAGGTTATGGTACATCGTAAAGAAGAAATACATATAAATGAACAAAAATAATATGTGTATTATAAGTAAATTGGTAGCTAGATTTATTCCTTAATTAATGAATGGTAAAATAATTTTTTTAACAAGTTTAAATCATAAATGTTTACGAAAACATGTTTGTCATTTAATAGCACAACAGGATTAATTTGGGCTCTTTTGTAAATTTCAAAATGTTCTAAATTAGACATTAGCTGACAATTTTTGCATATGTATACATTTCAAAATGTTTCTATATCTTTTGCATTTATAACCAGTATTGTTCCAATTAACAGCCGACTTTGATTTTGATTATTTCATGTCTTTAGTTATTTTACATGCTCCTTAAATCATATAATTTCGGAGGTTACTACTAGTATACATACCACATACTATTATTATGTATAAAACAAACAAAAATTTATATGAATACTTGTTCTATTTTTAGGAAAATAGTTAACCATTTCGGCATGAACGCGTTGGGTTACGGGGGTTAACAATAAGCCCAAGTAATAATTTACTAGTTTCTTTACAAAATGAATCAATAGTATGTAATGATTGCAGTAATATTTCTAGTTTAAGAAATAAACTCAATAAAAATGTGAAGGAGGATTCGGAACAATAACATTATCCTACCTGCAAGTCCTGATCCTGGCCCTGGTCCTCAGTGCCTTTTAGGTAATGGTTACACTCTGTGTTGCGATTTTGAGGCTTTTTACATAAAACTACAATATTGCATATAATAAAACAACAAAAATACTTTCATCGTTGTTTCCCTGGATATGAATAATTTAATATCTTTGTTGAGCATTTTTCACATGTTTTCTAGTTAGTATGAATATTGTGGCTTTACCTCACGTCTACTACTCAAAGTTAAACCTAATTAATGTTACTTCGTTATACAATCATACGAGTACCGTACCATAAAGTCAAACATTTAAATAAAACTGAATTATTAAAATAATAAAATAAGTTCTCATATTCTGTTTAGAGTATGTGTTAGTATATTACTGTAAAGACCATTTAATTAGGGATCATTTTTGTTATGAACGTTTAACTCTATTGCTAATTTTATTTCTTAAAAATCCTTATGTGCTTTTGACAGGCTTTTGCTTTGCGTTGCCGGATAAATAATAATTACCTTTTTAAGTCCAGTTAATATCAAGTTTATATTATCAATACATATTTAAACAAATTTATTGCTTAATATTTTATTGAAAATGAAACAAGAACAGTTAAAATGTTCAAAAGGCCTTTATTACTACGGATAAATATATTATTTTGACATTAAGAACCCTTAACACTATAATATTGATTTTAATCGAAATACTAAGTTGGACATATTGTTTGTAAACCAATATTTATAATTCGCTAAACATTTGGAACTAGTAATAGTAAAACGCAGATTTTCACAACAAATTTACGAGTCACAAAATACTACTTTAATTTTGTTATAATTTACATATCTCAATGAAAAATTTGTTTAAGGACATATCGGAGACAACTCATAGCCGTAAATCGATTCTCATTTCCGCATTTGTATGAAGGTTTCATTCCGATCAATTCGGACTGTATTAAATTTTTTTTACATAAAAGGAAACGAATATTAAACTTAAAAATATATATTCAACCACGTTAATCAAAACTGGACTCATCAAACTATAACACTATATGTTGTTTTAATGACACAGGTAGAAAGCATAGTAACAGTTAACTAACGCAAGGATCTCACAGTTCAAATCCCAATATTATTTTAGCTTTTTTGTGATGTTTTGTAAATTATGTAATGTTCATAGGTGTTTGACATTATTAGAAACATTATCAGCGCGTTAACCAACAGTGAGACATCCGTCAGAAAAACTTAAAGTTACACAAGTGTTTTAATATGGTACCTCACAGAAGTATTAGGCTGCATTTTACAGTATATGTTATTAAATGTGATCATAGAAACATATAAGTAGGAATTTATACTCTTCCAGGGTAATGATGAGTACCGCATTTTGGCCATACGCTCCATAATAATAATACTGTTTTATAAACTTAGTTAATTTAATGTTACATTTAACCTAATCAATTTCGTGTTATCATTTAGTGTGGTTATAGTTATATTCACGACATATCTATCATTTACAATACAAAATAGTAACCATGATTTATGTTACTCCATGTACGCCATACTGTTGCTGGTGTTCACGTGGGTTGTGCTGAGTAACCAGGTCCTACTGAGCTGTCTGGAGACTGTAGCGTCCTCAGAGTCCTCAACCCCACCATGATAGCATCTTCGTAGTGAGACCTATATTTTTGTCCTAGATTTTATACTCATTTCCACTAACTTTAAAGTAATTCATAACAAGGAGTATTATAAAATTTCAAATGAATATTTTTAAAACTACTGCTAATTTTATTATTATCTAGTCCACGCGAATAAACATATTGTTCCGTGAGTAAAAATACTGGTGTTTGAATTTGAAAATGTGCCCTTTTCTTAGTCATAAAGTAGAAGTAATTTTTAATGTACCTATAATTAAATTAATTATTTGATTTATCTTAGATATGTTACTATTATTTGGAATACTCGGTGACCTCCCTTAGTTCATGCTGTAAAAGGATTATGTTGGAAAGTTAAATTACCCTAAAGAAGATCGTTACACAACTATATACCTTTCAATATTAGTTTAACTTTAATATATATATATATATATATATATATATATATATATGAGTGCTATATGTTACTGTAAAGAAGGTAGCCAACTATTATACTGGACATACTAATTTCAATGAGATTAAGAATTAAGGAATACAAGAATTAAATCGTAAGCCTTTGTTACGATTTTTACTTCCTCTAAATGATCAGGTTTGGTCATTTTCCGGCAACATCGGCGACCACACGAGGCTATCTCCGCGCACCATTCTGAAGACCTCACTAAATCATTCAATCAGTAGTAGCGACTAAAGGCGGTGTGTAAAAATGGCAGGGACGTAATCAACGCGAGCTTATGACTCGCGCTTACTGGGAATTCTTCGTTCACGGGGAACTATTGCAAGCCTCAATCCATAGTATGAAGGAGTTTCAACAGTCTACCCGGGCCTTTCGGCCAGGGAAGACACACTGATTCCTACAGTGTAGCGCGCGTGAGGCCCAGGACATCGAAGGACATCACAGACCTGTTATCACTCAGTCTTGTGGGGCTAGAAGCCGCCTGTCTCTCTAAGAAGAATTTGATTCGCCGGTAGCACTATTGTGGATACGCCTAGTTAGGAGGCTAGAGTCTCGTTCGTTATCGGAATTATCTTCTTAATTTAAATGTTTTCTATTTATGATTTGCTATACATCAGTATTTTAACAAGAAGACATATGAATTCATTACATTCCAGTAGTAAATTTGATTTCTTCTTCGGTTACGGGATTAGCGTTTACGAATCTCTCTACTTGTCTATCTGTCTATCTCATTGTTTCTCTGTCCATATCTCAGTCCGTCCTCATTATATCTTGTAGAGATTATGACCTTTTTGCTTAACATTTTTCAGAAATATAGCCAAATGCTATTATAGACAACATTCCGATGATAGTTCATGTCGCTACATTGGTTATGGCTAAGCATTTGTAAATGTTTTACATTCGTTTTATTTGGAACTGTAGTTGTAATGGGAACGAAGCTGAATAATTAAATTAGTAAATTAGCTAAATACAAATATACGAGATCTGAAACATTAATACATACTGCATATTTATAAATAAAAATGTAAGATTAGTGGGATAAAGTAGTTTTAAAGTAGGTGACAAGATTATATTTTAGCGCAAACGTAAGTAGTAGTAACTGGTAACCTTAATAATTGACCTCAGTGAGAACAGTTGTATATATCTGGTTGCTTTCTCGAAAAGTATCATCTGTAGGATTATGAATAGAACCTTTTATAAATCGTTTTTCCGTATATAAAAACGAGTTTTATGGTAGTGCATTTCCTTCTAGGGAATTTGAGCGTTACTGAAGCCTTTTACTCAGTAAGCTGAAAAAGTTTCTTCTTTGTCTGCTGGGGAATGTAAAGCTCTCTTCCAGACACATACACAATAAAATGAGCTATAGACTCTAATTAGTGCGTACAATATCAATGAAGCTTTTTTGTGAAACCAGGTGAGGCGTACTCCAACCTCCTTGTAATTAAAGTCATTGTGAAATAATACATGTTTAATGACTGGAGGGTCTCTGAGCTTATCTAAACTGAGGAGTGTTCTTGTTTTAAATAGTTATATGAGAACAGTCTCTTTCTATAAATACATGCTCAATGCAATTGACATTTTTAATAATTTATTCCTAAGGATGCGTATCCCCGAAATAGAACAATACAGTACTCCAAACCGTTCATAACCTTTAATTTGCAAGAAAAACAATTTTAATTTCAGATTTTCAAATCTAAATACCACCTTTACTCGTTGCATGTACAAGTTTTTTAATTCAAGAAATCGTACACCTAAAATTGTGTAAAAACTATCGACCTTAAATGTTGACTTAGAGTTCCTATCCAAAACAAATTTTAACTCTCCGGCGAGTTCTGGAGATTAATTACTACTGTTTATTTAACTCTTATTGTTAACCTAGATGTTGAATAAAATAACTTTGGTAATGGTTTAATTCTGCAGAATACTCTCTCAATTTCAGCTTGAAGCATTTGTCATAACAACGACGCATTCTAGATCGTAGAAAGTAGAATTTTGAAAGTTACATTGAAATGTAATAATCTTTATCACTTTAATTGACTATATCTTATTTCTTATAGTGCGTAAGAGACATCTGACGTTAAATTCAGTAACTAATTGAATCAGTAGAACATCATAGACCATATTTCTCTCAAAAATGGTCATGAGATTTTAAAAAAATTATTAAATATAATAAATAAATATAATTCAGTTATTATTGTTATACAGAAACACCTAACATAATCAGTTTTCAACTCAAGGTAAATATTTATTTAACTGCAAAATTGCCATAAAAATGTCAATTATAAATAATTCAGGAAATATTTCTCCTTACAAGTTTTAAAATATTTAGCAGATATATATGAACGAATACAAAGCGTTACTGAGATTGACACATGAAATTACTAAGTTCTTATTGATTCTTTCTGTACACTTTGGGTACAGAACGAGTTAAAGAAAGCCCAAAACAAGGTTCGTTCTGTATTTACACAAAGGTTACAAAATATTTCTTTGATTACATAATTTCTAAGAAAAACGAAAACCATGAAGTTAAAACATTTGCAAATTAACAAAATAGAATTTACTTCAATTATCATTACATTTGAACTGTGCCTGTGTTTTGTGCTGTAAATAATACTTTCTTAAACTAGGATGTAATTTGCTTTGGGTAACGAGAGATACTATGAAGCACAACTTAGATCTCTAAATTATAAAATGAACTCATCCATGTAAGTTGCCTGGTCCTGGTACTGGCGATTGCATCTTATTCTACCTATGTGATTTTTCTTCTTATGTGATTGTTTATACATACTATAAAGACAAATATGTGTTTCAAATATAATTTAAATTTCTTATGTGATTAACTCCACTTATAGGGTTATCTATATATATAGGCTGAACACTTATTGGAGACTGACCATAACTACACAAATATTGAAAAGGACATTGAAATTTTAGATATCGAAAGGAAAGGAGAGAAAGTAAAGACAAATCAAGAATTACATATCTATCTAATTGTAACAAAGATCCTCATAAAATTTCAAATAGTAATCTGAAAAACAAGACAAATCCAATTTTTGAAAAAAAATAAAATATTAAATACACATTGCTAATAAGAAAATTACAACTATGTTATTTAAATTTAACATATGTTTAAAAGGTCGACATGTGTATATATAAATTGTTCATTATTCATTTATTTATAGGTTAATGTACAATGATGATGGTTAAAAACCGAAACACGTGTATGTAACAAAAAGATTGTTAAAAGGGTTTTAATAACTTACATTACATTAATATAATTTAAATTTCATTTCTGACTTTGGTTATGGTGTATATGGTAATAGATAAAAATTGCATATAGGATTTAGTTCCATGGAAAACATATAAACTGTTTCCTCCCTCTACGCTTTGGGAGGAAACACGAACAAAGGAGGAAAAACGAACAAAGGGATTTTTTTAAGTACTATATCTATAGCACACAAAAAAGAAAAGAATCTGAAATAATTATTTAAAATTAAATTATATATATTAAATGATGATATGTATACTTTGTGATCACGTTATCATTCCATATGAACTATTTCAGTGTTTTTTGCTGTAATTAATATTCGCTAAAAATATGAAAATAAACTGCTTTGTGTAAAGACAGATAGTGAGAGTAGATATTTTTATTTCTAAGTGATAAAAGTAAATAACTCATCCTGGTCCTGTCCTGCTCCTGGGCACCGCATCCTGTTCCTGGTAGTGGTTCTCCGACTTATTGCGAGTTTGAACTCCTATTGAAGAAGAAATCTGAACTGCTACCAAAATTTTAAAGAATTCTCACTTATTTCCCTTGTAGTTTCTATAGAAATATATAATTTTAATATATTTTACCGTTGGGTATGTTCCAGCTCTTTAATTTATTTTTATTTCTATACTAAACTAAATATTTTTAGGTGACGTTTTTTACTAAACTTCATCCAGCCAACACACAAACACTTTTCCCAACTTTTATTGTCTGATTATTATTACGTATATTCTGTGCCTAAAAAGACGAATAATACATAATTCGAAAGATTTGTTGTCCGTATTAGGCTATGGTATGTGATATAGAATATACATGGAAAGAACTCTTTAACGCTATTGTTCATTTACATATAAAAATCTCCGTATATTTCAAAAATATAGTAAGACATAATTCAACTAATTTATAGTACTGAAATATACCTCTCAATATCCATAAAAATTGCATTATAAAAAACATTATCCATCGATTTCAAGGATACTCAGGTTATGTGTTTATACATTGCAAGTTGGATCTTACCTCTAGATCATTGTAAGTGGAGTTTTATTGCATTAATTATTTTAAAAATTCTCCTGGAACACGTTACAAGTAATAAACTTACAATTAAGATGGCTCTATTTAATTAGAAATGTGTATTTGTTACAACAACTAGTTTTTTAATTTTTTCTTATGAAATTTTGTTCCAGTCCTATATATATATATATATATATATATATATATATATATATATATATATATATATATATAAAACTTATACAAGCGCAATTAATCCTAGTTTATATTACACTAATATTAAACTAAACTCCTTTCCTCCAAATAATATTTAATTGCTGCTGTCGTAAAGTTTGCCCGCAGTGCAAAAATTTTTCGAAGGTACAGCCAGCTTTAAAAACTTCCGGATATCGGCTCAACCGTATCAAATCTTAACCCTGCGAGCAACAGCTCATCTTTCGAATGGTAATAGTATATATACCGTATATCGTTACGTCTAATAACTTTTAATGTTATATACAATTAAATTTAATAGTATTTTGTTTATTTTTACAGTATTGTTTTAAATTTTATGTATTAAAATGATTTTGTAATGAAATAGTTTTATTCCAACTTCCAAAAAGTCAACCTTACTTTTTATAGTGTTGGAATTAAAAATATATTATTTTAAAATAGACCTTAATAAACACTAACAAATCAAATTATTGTGTTTCTCTAAAACCTAAAAAAGTCTCTCTACACCTATAAATACACTCGTTTAATTTTCCACTTCTTAATTACTTATAAACATAGTAGATTTGTTTAAGTGGTATCAAATTTTTAGGAACATAATCAAACTTAACTAACAAATAATTCATTGTCAAATTTAATTCCGATCTTATGCTGCTTCCACGTGATGATGTAAATTTTTGTTTAAACTTCACGTGGTTGGTTCCATCTCAACGAAACAAATATTTAAATATATAGTAAACATACATTTAAATATTTTATAAGTACATAGCATTCATAGGTGTATAGGTATTGATGTTTATATGTATTATGTTCTTTAGTCCTATTTATTATATTTTGTTGTATTTCCTGAAGAAAGATTAACCAAAGTAAAGAACATATTTTTCCTTATTATCTTCATATTTCTTGTTCCGAAAATGTATATATTTATTTGATCTTCTATATAAAAATGTTGCCCTTTTTAGGTTTTTTTTAAATTTTACACAACAGTGCACGCTACCAGTTCTGTACTTAAAGACATCGTTTATTTTGACAACTAACTGTTATTGAAGTTTTACGTCAAAAATATAATAGTTACTAGTCTAACTACTTTATACTGTATGATTGATACTAAACTTCAGCGTCCAATTAGAAGTAAAACGCTTGTTGTCTTGAAACACTTTACATTGATATAAATTACAAACATTGATACAAGAGTTTAGAGTATGTTACATTATCGTTGTTTGCAGCAACATGCAAATTTGCTATGCATTCAAATGCACTTGTTGATCAAAATTAATTTATTCCCCACTAGTCTTTTAAGAAATGAGTATCAGAATGTTACATAACAGATAGATAAGTTGACACAAACTAGTAGTACAAGTAAATCAGAATATTATATTTAAAATGATTAGGTTTGTTATATAACTTGTTTTAAATAGTATGATGATTACGTAAAGATCACTCGGTAACCATTAGATAATAATGAGAAATTCACGCTTATTCGAAACGAGATTAAAATGATACCGATAAGCGTGTAATTTGCTACGTGTGTAAGAGGGCAGGTCATATTGCCCGTAATTTCAACATGAATCAAACGAATTCAAGGCGTAATGTTAAAGTCCAAGTTCCAAAAAACTTGTAAATGGGGAAAGTTTCTTAAAGGCCTCGGAAAGATCGGAAATTTCCCATAACAGAAATGTTAAATATCCTAATGAAAAATTAAGCCCCCATTTAAAATCAGCCAATAACAACCATTTGTTCCAACGTAAAAAAGAGGAAGAGAATTTTGATTTACCCAGTGTAGATGTTGAGTTTGACAAATATTTAACAGTTAAACACTCCTGGACAGTGGTAGCAACAGAAAGATTATATGTGAGGGACTGTATGGAAGATTAGTGGAATTGAAGGTAGCTAAACTATTATCTTCCAGTGAGCTTAAATGTGTTAGTGCACAAAATAAGAAAATGTTGATTTTAGGCAAGGTCAATGGGAAGATAAAAATTAATAAATTCAGCTGGAAGATAACATTTTTAGTTATAAAAGATTTGCTACAACAGGCCATATTAGGTGCTACCTTTATGAAAGACACTGGAATGTTACTGGATTTAAAAAGAAATCAGTTTTCTTTTGACTTTAAACACAATTATTTTATTAAGTTAAATATTCACAATATAGTTAGTAATTTGAGTGCTAATATAAATTTTAACATAGTTGTGGACACAGCGAAAGATCAAGTGAACAGTTTAGTGAAAGAATATCCGAGTTTGTTTACGGAAAAAATAGGAAAAGCGTTAAATTTTCAATACAAATTGAAGGTTAAAGACAGTACTCCGGTATATACACGACCCTATCCTTTAAGCCCGATTAAATTATTAAAAATGCGAGAAATCATTAAGGATTTAGAACAACAGGGAATCATAGAGCCAAGCTTATGCAACTATTCTAGTCCGGCATTTTTAGTGGGCAAAGAAGATGGAAAAAGTGAAAGGTTAGTCATTAATCATAAAAATTTAAACGATAAATTGGAGGGTGTAGCTAATCCACTCAGTGGATTAGATGAAATATATTCATTCTTAAAGGGGCATAAGTATTTTTCTACAATCGATTTATCGTCAGCTTTCCATCAGATTGAATTACACGAAAGCAGTAGAGACTTGACTACCCTCAGTGTACCGGTTGGATCTTATCGCTACAAGAGAATACCGTTTGGACTTCTAATTGGTTCGGGAGTACTTACAGCTTATCTGAATCAAGTGCTAGATTATTTAAAATATAACTGTACCTTGGCTTTCCTAGACGATATAATCATATATTCTAAAACACTACAAGAACATTTTAAACATTTTAGGATGGTCTTAGACCGTTTACGTGATAATAAATTAACGGTAAAGGCCCAAAAAGTACAATTATGCTTCAAGGAAATTAAATTTTTGGGAAATATAATTGGTAAAGACCAGCTAAAGATAGATCCAGATAGAAAATATTGCTATGCAGGAATGTCTGAGGCCTAAAGACAAAAAGGGTGTAGCCAGATTTACAGGTATGGCTAGCTATTTTTGCCAAATTAATACCAAAATATGCGGAGATTGCGGTCTCGTTAAATGATCTCAGAAAAAAGTCTGTCGAATTCGTGTGGAATAATAGAGGCGTTCCAGCATTAAAAAAGGCTGTAAGCAATCCTCCGGTATTAGCTATGCCTGACTACAACAAGCATTTTGTATTACATTGTGACGCCAGCGATAAAGCCTTGGGTAGTGTGTTGTTACAGAAAGACAATGAAGGGAATTTAAAACCAGTGGGTTATTACTCCAGAAAATTCACGGAAACTGAGGAGAGGCTTAGCACATATCAGAAAGAAACTTTAAGTGTTGTGTGCAGTCTAAATAAATTTAAGAAGTTTTTGGAAGTAAAAAAATTCGACTTTGTGACTGATAATTCAACTTTAGCTTGGGTCCTGTCCCATTTCATGAAAATAAATAAACTGGGGTGATGGGCAGAAGTTATTTTATCTATGCCGTTTAATATCCAACGCATTAGAGGTGATGACAATAAAGTAGCTGATTTCTTAAGTAGATTGTTCAGTAATGGTGAATAGGGGGATGGAGAGGTGTTAAAGCAGTTAGAAAATTCATACAGCAGAGGCTCAATCTAACAATGAACCGAGTGGTAACAAAAAGAGGGGTAAAATAAATCAGAAGTTGAGCGATGTTAGTGTTATAGAAAATAATAAATAAAATGTAACAATTTAATTAGTACTCCTTGTGCTTTGAAAGACATACTGGAGCATAAAAAATAAGATGATTTTTGGAAGGAAGTTTGGAGAGACATAAAGGAAGTGCGTAACTCACTATGTTATTTTGTAAAAAAGGGACTTATTATGTATAGAAATAACTTGAAGGGAGAGGAAAAAATTCTGTTACCTAAGCAATTATTTCAGGCCGTATATCAATATCACCATACATTGCAGGAAGTGTGGTGTCATTCGAGAATTAATAGGACCTTAAAAGAAATATGTGATAATTTTTATCACCCTGAGCTGCAGGAGTTTGTCAAGAAAGAAATTGGAAAGTGTGAAACCTGTCTTACTAGCAAGGGAATGTACCAACGACCCGGGATGCAACTCCACTCAAACACTTCAAGCCGAATATTTGAGAAGATCTACATCGATGGTTATAGTCCACTTCCTAAGACGAAAGAAGGATATCAATATATACTGATAGCTGTAGAAGATATGAGCAAATTCGCTTGGTTCCTTCCACTGCGGGAAATGACATCAGGTAATGTGTTAAGAGTCTTAGAAAATGGTATTTTTAATAATTTCTCATTACCTGCATTTATAGTGAGTGACAACGCTACTTGTTTCACTAGTAAAGAATACAAAGAATACAAATACAGCTGTTCACATTAATCAGCTCATTGACTTTAAATCAGCTGTTCAGATTAAAACAGTTTAGAAAACTATACTTCCTGTTGTGCAGTGTGTAAAACATGGTATTATGCTTAATAGTACTAATCAGTTGTTTGTTATCCGATTTCAATGAAACAACCACTGTTATATTTAGAATAAAGGTTACAACATTTTAATATCTTGTAAAATTTTCATACAGGGTATCGAGTTTGAGGAATTTAACATAAAAATTTATGATTGGCTGCCATTTTGAAACGGGTAAAGATAATTTGTTCACATTTTTTTCTCAAACGTGAATAAAAAAGGGCAACACAACTGCAAAGTTTCATAACTTTATATTTACTTTTATAAAAGATATAACTTTTTTGGTAAAAATCACATACAGACAGAGAGATGGAAACCCTAAACGTTTTAGGACATACCTACATATGAATTTCTTTGCTCATTTTCACGTCTAGAACAAAATACCAAAATATTAGAACACCTTTAGGAAACACCCTGTATATTTGCTAAGACAATTATCACATCATTGTCCTAAGCCCTTATTGAGAATTGCCTACTTTGGACTACATTTTTCACACATATCTTATGGAATTATACTGTGGGGTACTTGTCCAAATTCGTATTTTCAAAGTTTATTTATATTACAAAAAAATCTGTTCGTATAATCAATAATTTAACTTAACTAGAGTCCTGTAGAGAATCCTTTAAGGAGCTCAAATTACTGACATTGCCTGCGTTGTACGTGCTTGAGACGAGAATGTTCTGCCGTTTCAGGTGTACGTTGGTGCAAGGTAGGGATGTCCATGGCTATAATAAAAGAGCTGTAGAAAACTACAGAGTTGCTCAACACAGACAACAGCTTCACGGCTATGTCCCATCTCAGATGGGTGTCAGATTTATTAATTGTTTACCAGAAAATATCAAATCTATCACAAATCAATCAAAATTCAAAAATGCGTTGAAACAATATTTAATAGAAAACATACTTTATTCCGTGGGCTAGTTCTTGGAACTCAGCAACCAACGTTGTCAGAGGTGAAAGATGTGGGGAGCTGAAGGTTGTGCGACTCAGTTAATATGACATATTTTTTAATATGTGTGAATGTATTTTTATTTAATTTTAATTTAATGGATTTATTTTTATTATTATTAATATTACTGTTACTTATTTGGAATGTTTATTTAATTTTAATTTTTAATGTTTTATACATGACGAAGCTTAGTGGCTGAAAAATAGGATTACTGACGCATGTCATACTATTTTGTATAATTGTTATATAATGTCAATAAAGTATTATTGAATTTAATTGGATCCTTCACGTTCCTGAATTACTGCAAATTAATTGTTCCCCTGCCTGTTCCGTTTACTCACCTGGCCTAGCTCTGGTGAGTTCCCATTGTTGTCAGCCTAATGTGAGAAAGAATCCAAGGCTCGCGGCTGTAACTTCTGTGGTGTTCATGAGAATAATCCCCAGCACCATCCATTTCACAACATGAGCATTTTAATTGCACAGTACCTCGGTCTATATACCACACTGGATGAGTGTATAAGCTTTTGGCATTAGACTTAAAATTCCTCTACTATTTAAACACTTTAGTACTAGCAAACGAAATAATGTATTGGGAATTGACACTCCACTCAAAACTTCAATCGTTATTGCTTGGTAGCTTAATACTTTTGAAGAGGAGAGTGAAGTCAGACTCCTTATATGTAAGAAATGAGAAATTAGCAAAACTATTTTATATTATTCTTCAAATTTGTTAAGTGTTATGTAATAGACTTCGCTGAGTTTGCATGCCAAAATTTGAATTCTATAAAGCTTGTTTCATTTTCGATTTATCCTATGGACAGATAAACAAACAATCATACAGGAAAGAAATGTTAACATTCACGGTGACCAAAGAGAAATCGTGTGAGCTTATTATGGTAAATGGTAGGCTTCTATGACGCTCAGCCTAATTTCCAAGGTTGGACAGCACCATCATATAATTCATTAATGATTACATTCTTTGTAGAAACCTCATGCAAGGTTTTATGGCAGTACTCAAATAAAAAATCTGGTAAGCAAATGAGGGTATTACCACAAAGGTGTGCAATGGAATCATATATTGCCAGTAACTTCCAACATTAAGTGCAATATATTATAATTTCTTTTTTACTCTATTAATAAATGTGGCATTACAAGATCACATGATAGTACACAGTTTGTTGATATGTTTATTATTTCACCAATCATGGTTGCAAATAAGAACCAAAATTATTCGCTTTGCCAAATCTGTACGGTTGCCATGAACTAATATCAAACACAGTAACGCATCTGTGGTTGGAAGAGCTGATTCTATCTGAGTGTTGAGTTTAGCTCTAGTTTACCTTTATATTACGTGCAGCAAATGGAATCAACCGTCTTCTACACAAGCAAATCTTACGTGCAATCAAATCTTCTAAACAGTACACAGCTATGGTGAGAAGAATGATTCTCTTTTAACTTCAGCTTGGATGTTTCCCACTGAATCCCAGTGCTTTCCCTTCTGCTCTCTCTTCAGTCGGTGGAAGAGAACGAAACACACGGAGCTATATCAGGGCTGTAAGCAGGCTGGGGCACCACGCAAGTCTTGTTCTGATCAGGTAGTGGGTAACGACGAAAGCCGTGTGGCTGGGGGCATTTTCGTGGTGGAATTTGAAGATGACTTTAATATCAGGCTGGGCGCGGGCGATCCGGTGTTTTAGTCTCGAGCACCCCTATATGAATTGTTGCATTGACAGTTGTTCCTTGCGGTAGAAACTCAAAATAAACGATTCCTTGAACGTCAGAGAAGACAATCATCGTTGTTTTGATACGAGACTTTTTTAAATGCACCATTCATTGGAGAGTATTGTGTGTGCCACTCGGAGCTCTGCCTTTTGGAGTCTGGATTTTATGTACTGATGCAGTTGTCTAACACAAATTTCTATCGAAGACGTGTGCTAGGATTGTTAAGGCAATCATATTATTTGTTATTCATGTAATTCGTTATTCGTCATGAAACAGAAATGTTATTAACAATATTACATAGAGAATATTTAATATGTAAATCTATAATTGGAATCTATTTATGTAATACTAATAGTGTATAATTTTGGTTGGTCTGTTATTATCTCTTGTACTCTGAATGAGAGCTCTGGTGTGAATTTCAGTAACTAATAGAATGTGTTAAAACTTCTAGAACATATTTATGTAAAAACTTTTTGGCACTAAATTTTTAATTATTAAATTATACCAGTTAAATAAAAATGAGTTACTCTTGTTATAAATTAAATAAAAAGCATGGACTAATTTGAACTCATTACGAATATCTTACTTACTGGAAATGCTAGAAAGATTGCTGGAAAACGCAAGTACGAAAATGTTTCTCATTAACAGTTATATATATTTTTGATAAAACTAAGTGAAAACCTCCAATATATGTTGGTGCCGATTGAAATAAAATATTGTAAACTGATTCTCCCTGTACTATTTGAGTACTAAGAGGATTACACATAGCACCAAACACAAACTAGTAGTTTTTACACGAAACATAACAATGAAGTGTAATAACTATATTTATTTAATTAGTACTTTTTAGCACTCGTATGAACTATTCTGTTGTTTTTTGCTGTAAATAATACTCGCTAAACTAGGATGTAAACTGCTTTGGCTAAGGAGAAATAGTGAGTAAATCTGTGATTTATATTTAATTAAAGTAACTGATTCATGTAAGTCCTGGTCCTGCTTCTGGCCATCACATCGTGTTCCTGGTGTTACTTTCGTGACCAACTGTGAATTGAGCGAAGTTTGAAAAATTCGGTTACATAACACTTCATAATTATTTAAAAACGTTAAATTATAAATGTTACGTTGTTTCCATGGATATAAAATAATATTGTATGTTAACTGATGCTTACTTTTCCCCTGTCCCTTATATTTCTGACGTCACGACTACTACCGCTTAAAAGAACGCTTGTTACATGATTGCCCGAACACGTACATTTTTTTAGACAAACGTGTGAATAAAACATAATTATAAATGTTATAATGAAATATATCCTCGTCTTAATACATGATAATTAAGGTATATTAATAGTGTTTAGACACAAGATCCAGATACACTATTTTAAATAAAATTTTATATTACAGCTAATTAGTCTACAATAGCTAATATTGTATTGTATAGCTAGTTATGTATAACACATAACATAACTATAATGCATCAATAACGACTCGCTGTCCAGAGCGTGTGTCTCCGGCGGGCCACTGGGTCGCCCTGTTTCGTGAGGAACACCGTAGTAAGGGCTTCGTCCAACGTCCCTACCATCAGGAGCTTCGTAGAAGGCCTGACATCGAGCCTTGAGGAAGCTGCAGAGTCCTCACCATGGGGCCACATCCGTGAGCTTCGCGCCCAGGAGGTCCCCCAACTGCGTCTTCCCATGGATGACTGATGACATCGACTACAACTTCGACTGCACCACGACACTTCACCCCACTGACAGGTAGCGAAAGCTACTAGGGCTTTAACCCTCGAGACACAAGGCAAAAGCCTAACCGGCAGAGGCCTTGATAGATGTTGGGGTATCGACCCCACCACAGTCACAGCGACTTGGACTTTGACTTGGATGTGTGCTCTGGTGTATGATTACTTAACTAACTGAATATGTTAAGAATTACAGACTGTATTTTTCTGCAAAAACCTTTGAAACCGTATTTAAATTAATTATTTTTATACATTAAACACGAATTAGTTGGTTATTAATAATGTTGGTCAGGTAAAATATGCTAAGTTAAATTAAATTAAATATTTAGCCTGACCAAAAAATCCAGGAAGTTGCTGGAAGACGTGCGTTAAAAATCCTTCTCATAAAAAATTAATTATTCTTCATCAACCATGTTAAACCGATCCTAAAGAGCCGTAACTGTTTATAATTTTCCATGTGACTGAACCCGATGCTGCCTGCACGCTTTGGGCACAGAGAGGATGAAAACAACCCAAAACACAAGTTTAGTAGCTTTTCAATAAGGAAAAGAAATTTTGTGAACATTGACAATCTTTTCAAAATAAAGGGAAATGCAACGAAATAACAAATATAAGAATTCTGTTTGCAATGGAATGATGTCTTCTTTTTATATAAACTGTTCAATTGGTGTTGTATTTAATAATGATTAAAAATTTAATCTAAACTGCTTTGGGTATCAAGAGACATTATGAAGAGAAATTGTGATTACTAAATAATAGAAGTACCTTACTCTAGTAGGTCCTGTCCTCGTTCAGCTACTGACCATCACGTTGTGCTATGTGGTTATTATCTGACATGCTGCAAGTTGGACGATTTTGGAAATGCTGATATGTACTCGCAATATTATTTTTAATGTTTCAAAATATTAAAATATCAGATATTTTTTGTTTCTATGGATATTAAGTAATGATTGTTCGGAAAAGGTTTTATATATTTCATATGTGTGTCTCATTCTTTTATATTTTGTTGCCATTTTATGTCTAGGATACTACTAATAAGAAATCTAATATACTCATACATTCTATATACAAAATTATATATGTCGTAAGTTAGTTATCACGACATATGTAAATAATGCTATTTTGAAATGGTTAATTTGTAAAAACCCCCCTGGGCATTGCCTTTAGGGGGAAAGATTTGGCTACTTATTTAAATTGAATAAAATCTAAAGTATACGCTTTGATAACGACAGTTATAAAATAACTCCAAATGAGGTGGTTATATTTTAAAATAAAATATTGCAAACAACTTTATATCAAATTTTATATAATTGTTGATTACGTTGTACATTATCAAATATTATCTTTTAAGTACAGTTTTCGACAAGACATTTTACGTATTTCTAATAAATTTTTATACAATTAGAATACCTCTTCTAACCTATATTGCACTTATTATCTGGATGCCTCTAATGTTGAAACTTTGCAGGGGGTTGTTTTGAGCTTCTTCGTTTCTCGTTGGCGCCTATTTTTGTACCCTTTTAGACGATCATGAATCCATATTTCAGTAATTAAGTCTGCAACATCATCAGATTTCAAATGCCACATGTATGATAAAGATGAACTAGAGATAAAGTCATCATTCACATGTAAAATTATATCAACATTTTTGTATATTTTAGATTATTTTAAGCTGTAATTATGATATTTAAATATAGTTGCAATAATAATCGTAATTTAATAGTATTTAAATCTAAAATGCTCCTTACTTTGGATCTACGTATAAAAAGTATAAAATTCAATTATGAGTGCCTACTATTCAAGAAATATTCCTAATTTTCTCTATTAATAATATCCTCAGAATTTGAATGTTAAAATCGTGCAAATAAAATAAATGTTACATATATATATATATATATATATATATATATTATATATATATATACATATATATTATCATGTAATATATGTATATTACTATTACTCCCGGCAGAGCAGGTACTATTTGTGATTCAATGTTTATTGAAATTATATAGTTTGATTAGGATGCTTTATTATACTAATTCTGAGGACAGAAATTACATTAAAAAACATATATGTAACCAAAAATCTATTTTTACAGAAGTTGCTAAAAACTCTTGTAACTGAAATTAATTATTTAAGTCAGTACCATTTGCACTACCTTAAATTGGAATATATAAGAGCTTTCTATAACTTCTTACCTTAGTTTATTCTGCATAATGTAGTCAGACATATTTAAACAGTAATAATTTTATAGCTTTTAATCATAAGTCACTTTTATTTTTGCCGCTCGTTTAGCAATTACTCACCGTAGCCTTAGCGAAGCCTATCATCTAAGATACCGATACATCTCTCTTTTGAATGTCTCCTTACTGGACAATTAGTTCAACTATTAAATTAAAGTTTAAATGCATTTTAAATGGTATTTTATGCGATTTAATCATTATATTCTTAACGTAGGCTGTAACGCTGATACGTGATCTGGATTACTCCTATTTTGCTATACAAAAAATTTAAATACTACCTGTTCATAGACAATGCACGAAAATATTTATATACGTTTTACCTTAAAATAAAAATATATTTATACTTATAATTAGTATTGCAATTTTTTTTAAGTAATTAACATATAGAAATTTGAAGGGTGAAAGAAGAGCTATCCTATCTTTCCAAACTATTCTACATTTTCGGTCATTTTATGTATCTTGAAAATCACAATCATAACCACAAATGAGATTTCCTAATTGAGAGTGTCCTAAGTAAATTACAGAACTGTCAATTGATGGTCCTTGACTTTTATATTAAAATAGAAGTAGCTAATTCTTAAAGAATGCAACTTGTTACTAGTACTATTTAAAGTACATCATTAAATCTTACGATCGTAATTACTTATATTTGAGAATAAAAGAATTCCTATCAATTCCTCAATCTATAACTCACGTTTATATTGTAAACACTTCAATAAATTTTATTTTTAGCGTAATTCTTTTATTTCTTGCTTTAAATACCTGTAATTCCTCTTGTATTGACCACAAATATTTCTACTTTACCGATCTTCAGGGTAAGGTAACTTAAAGGAATATGAATTTTAAGTTCATAATATTCTTTTACATCTCTTAAGTAGTTTATTTAATAGTTGTGCTGTAAAAGTCGTATCATTCAAGTTGTTGTGTTTTAAGAGTATTAAGTAGTAGTACAAACATTGACAAAATGCAATAATTTACTGAATAATTGGATAAAAAATACAGGTTTATAAAACACTAGCTGTTTCCTGCGGCTTTGCAAGCTTTTCGTAAGCTTTGCCCGTGTATGTGAACTTCTGGTTTAATTGAATTATATTTACAACGCCGATGTAGAGTTCGCCTTTGCCACGATCAAGAAAATCTGTGTATGTTTATAGCCATTGTGCACGTACATGTACTTTATTATAAAGTGATCAAACTTTAATTTCAGCCAGAAATGTATCTTAAAGACAAATATACATAATAACTTAGCGCCTTCAAATTGGGTTTGACTATGTTATATATGTAAATGAACCTAATTTTAGTTTATAGTGTACAGGCGCTTTGAAACCTTTTATCTTTTGCAGCGCCGCTTGGTGGTGAGTTACATCAATGGGCACAGGTTATAAACCTTCTCCGTGGAAAAATACGTAAACATACAAATTTTCATAATGGTCTGTCTAATATTTTGCGATTCCATAAGGGACAAACACACAAACATTCATTTATATATATATGTATATATAGGTGTATAAATATTTTCGTTGTGCTAGGCACATAGAATGATGGGTTGAGTAATTCCATAAGTAACCACAAACTTTACCAAAGTTTTAATGAAGTAGTTATGGTTACGCTGGGTGTAACAACGCTTCCACTACTTTGTCACGTGATACACTTTTACACTATTACACTCAGTTGCGGTCTTGTATGCTGGAGTGTTAGGGTTAATTTGACAATAACCTCACGTGTCTAAGCAAACCTAGTTAATAACATGGTTAACATGACCTTAATATGCTTTTAGGTCATGTTTGTTTATTAAGTTTTATGATCATTTGAAATTTTAGAGTCATAGGACATCCTTCTTCTTGTAAAATATATCTCAAATTGTATGTATTGGATGATAAATAATTTGAGATAAATCTATATGTATATACATAGTGTTGTGGTTGTGATATGAATATATATGGATATGAAGTGCCACCATATGTGGACTACCTAAAATACATAAATATGCCTGATTCCTTTTTCTTCATAAACAGGCAATTTCAGTTGATGAGCAGAAACTTGAGCACCGTCTCCAATAAATATTTCCAGTAATAAGCTCTGAGTATGATAATCTTAAAGATTTATATATTTAAACATAAAGTAGCATGTGTCTTTAACAAAATATTACAATTATCTTATTAGGTAAGATTGGCTGTGGAAACTGTGATGTCTGAACAATAATAGTGACTAACCTGCAAATCTTGATCCTGGTCCTCGTTGCCTGTTCAGTAAAGGTTACACTGTGTGCTGCGATTGTGACACTTAACAAAACTAAAATATACAAAATACTAAAACAAGTCATAATTCCATTTCGTTTCTCTGGATATACACGAGTTCGACATCTATTGTTGAGTATTATTTAATTAACCACATGTCCAATACCATAGATTTAACTAAATAAATTTTATTTGATTATGCACTCATATGAGTAATTACCATTTAAACATATGAATAAAACCCAATTATAAGGATTTGATCCGTTATTAGATTATGGTGCATGTGTTAATAAATTACAGTCCAGACTCATTAGCCAGGAATCTTTATTGATCTGACTACTTACGCTATTGCTAATGTGTCTCTTAACAAACGCAATTTTATTTTACTGGTGTGACGTACCTATTTAACGTAGTCTACAGAAGAGTTCTTAAAAAATTCCACCAATTAGACCATATTACACATATAAAACGATATAAAAAACTTGACTTGGAATATTTAAAGTCAAGTTACGTGAATTGTTGGGTATATTATGAATGATTACTTTTTAAAGTGCAATTCATTTCACGTTTATAAATATTTAAATATATTGAACGCTTAAGATCTTCTTCAACATGTAATGATAACTGTTAAAATATTCAAACTTGCTTTATTACTAATTTAAAATAAAGACATTTAGGAACATTTTTGTACACTTAAAACTATAAATGCTGATTTTTAACGAAAGAAGAAGGATAAATTATAGTCATTGCATATAAACATGTAATTATTTTTTGTCAAAAAATTTGAATTTACTGAAGGTAGTTGTAGATTTTCTCAAACAAATTTAAAAGTCACAAAGTACCTCTTTATTTTCTTATAATTCATAGATCACCATGAGAAATTGATTTAATGAATCCACATCTAAAAGAATTTATATCCATAGGTCGGTAGTCATTACTGCATTGTCGAAAAATTCTTATTCCGATCAATTCTGACAGTTTTAAAGATATTCTAAAAACCTTAAAATGAATGAATATTAAAGTTAAATATTATATTCAATCGATAATTATAATAATCGCAAAATTACATTGCGCTAGACAATCACACCATGCATTCCCACGTTGTTACCTTATTATGTAATGTTCATTGCACATCAAACTAAAATTATATCAGAACTTATATAGATATTTACGTACTCGACATTATTAGAAACATTTACAACGTGATAACAGTGGGTGATCCATCAGACCAATTTAAAGTTACATAAGTGTTTTAACTGTGATCAAAGAAGTATTAGTTTACATTTTACAGAATATCTTGTAATCATAATTTTTAATGTGATCATAAATTATAAAAGTGTATTTTTGAGGAAAACCGTTAAGCCGATTTTACGTCTTAGTTTTGGGTACATAAAGCTTAAACATAGCCAAAACCCAAATTTAACAGAAAGCTTATCATTGCTTTTATGTAAAACGTACCAACGGTGTTTTTGTTTTGTATAGTAATCATCCTAAAAGTAATAAAAATAATCAACAGCCATTTAAGTTCTGATTAATTTTTATCAAACCATTACTGTTTAATATTGTTTATTTCTAATAATTTAAGTATGTATTATTGTAGTAATTTTAATTTTCGATTCAATTAGGATGTAAACTACGTACTTTGGATGCCAAGAGATAGAGAGAGCAGAAAATATGATCTATAAGCCATAAAAATAACTCACTGTATGTCCTGGTCCTCTCTCTGAGCGTCACATCCTGTCCCGTTTTTGGTGGCTCTCCGAGGTGCTGCTATTATAATGACTTTTGAATATTGTACTGGACAATTCAAAACATTGACACATCCCGATCGTTTCTTCCGTTGTTTCCATAGATATAAATTAATTTAGATGTATACTACTTTTAGGATATCAGCTGGATTCTTTTAATAAAGTTTTTCAAATGTATTCCTACGACGTTCTATTATAATTTTAGAAACACCGTCATAAAATTTTATTGTATTTATTTTCTAGTCTAAGGGCCATGCGTTTAAAACTTTAAGTAAACGTTCTTGAGTTTCGTAATATTCATTAATAAAAAGTCAGCCAAAACTAGCTTTGATACGGATCGTAATATAAGAGCTGCAAAGAAGTAAAACACTTCAAAAGCGATATGTTTATCAAAGATAATCGTTTCATTTAAAACATTTACATACAACCGTCAGCCAAAGATATAGAAGACTAAATTAGACATACTCGTATTAAGCTACGTAGCTGTTACCGGTTTTTTTAAACATTCCAGTTTATATATTTTTATAAAGTTTGACCTATGAAGCTTTAAGCCTGTAAATTATCAATTGTGATATACACTAGTATACTTATTGTTGTCTTCCACACTGACCCTGATCATTAAACGTTCTCAGCGAGTCCCAGTCAGACAGGTGAGCATGCACTCTAGGGGTTTGTATCAATTAATTATTACTGCACAGTCCTGCAGCTACAAAGTGAACTAGCTGCTGATTGGACACTTCTATCACTTAAATTTTCGAACATGGTGTTCGTATTGGACCTCACTTCAATCAAACACTGAAAATAAGTACAGAGAACCTTGTCTTGACAAAGCCAAGAACATAGCAGTGAAATAATTCTGTGGGTGTGGTCCAGACAACTGATATTTTCCCGTAGTGGACAGAAGGTAAGGACTCTTTTTTTCCTTAAAGAGTTATTGAACCGATTCTTTGTTGAGAACGACCTTTCAGCAATATATGTCAGTAATACTGAATTATTTAAATAATAATAATCGTTTCTTAAAATTAAACTGAAACAATTTGAAATTGGGGAGGGGGGACCACTTGGACCCCTCTCTCGCTATTTCATTGAACCAATGGACGTAGCGTAATTCATTTAACTTGAAATGCCTTAGAATTTGTAGTGCAGGTTGTAACGCGCACGTGAAATAAAGAACTGCTCCATCAATTGTTAGAAACTGAGGTAAGGACTTTGCATTGTTATTAGTGAACGGTTTTGTAACTTTAGAACGATGATATGACGTTCCTGTGATAACGTTAAGATACGTCTTTTACTGGAATTAAATTTTTAGCCATGTTTTCTCTCGCATACGTGACGTACTCGGAAAATATAATTTAGCTTCGAATATATAGTTTTATCTAATATAGCCTATTGGCTATGATAACAAAAGTTATAATACAAAACAAATGATTTGGAAATTATTGCAACTGAAGGGCTGGTAGGAAAAGTAATGAGGGCCCAAAAAGTTTTGTTTTGATAAAACACAATTAGAATACGTGAAAGGCCTAAAGCATACAATTAAATATGATTTCATAAAAGATGAAATTGCCTACAGCTCTAAAATATAAATAAGTTTTATACCTAGTATTAAAGTTACAACAATTAAAAATAATGTATACCTTTTTTAAAAATAAATTCAACATATAAATAAATGAAAGTTTGGGAAAAAATTATGAGGGTCCATTTAAATGGTGGAAAGGACCATGACGGTATAATTAAAACACAATATAATTCTTTCAATGTCACTAATCTAATGTATTTATCATAAGAAATAAATCAAACAAGAACTATTGCTATACTATTTACAGTCACATTTTACTTTAAAATGCTGAATAAGTGCACTGTTATCCTCCAGAATGAGGATTGAAGAATCCAGTAAATTTATATGGCTATCCAAAATAAATCCTCAACTCCATTTCCAAAGGTTTTCCTAAAAAACCTTCCTGTTACCTTTCAAAGTTAAACAATAATAGAATCTGTTTTATATGGGGAAAGTGTAAGCACGAGGTGTGCTTGTTTTTTATAATCGGTGCGGTATTAAGCCGATGTATAGGGCCATTCTAAAACTTAAATAGCCTATGTAGCAATGATAGGGCACTACAAAAAGATCTTTTAAAGGAAACTTGACTAAATAGGAAACAATAAAAACGTATACGCATATTATCCAAAATAATGTATAGGGTGATGAGAACACACAAAAAACTGCAAAGTACCAAGTTGGTATCAAAAATAAACAATTTGGCCTATCTAAAAGTTATCAATTATCATCTTGGATAGTTTATAAAATCTTGATGTTGCCATAAAAGCCTTAGACGTCATCTGAAGCCTTGTCGTCTGTAAGACACTTCTTCTCTAAATTTAGACAATGACACTGGAATTGGTCCGTCTTGAGTTTGTCAGGGTATTCAAATTCTTCTGGTAATAAAACCTGAGGAACATCTTTCTCTCGTATTTTGCAGACTTTCAACAGGTTTGGTGTAACCACTATTTTTTCCTATTCTCCATTAAAGTTATGTCTATGAGCTATAAACTTAGGTTCATGCTTTACAATCTTGAGTTCCCTGATAGGTCTGGTGAGAATAGGACATTTCTTCTGAAACCTGGGCTTAAGAAATTTGCACCAGGCAAGGAACTGTTCTTGATAACACTCAATAACATTAAACGGTGAAGGCTTAACACGAAAATGCCTTAATACATCAGCCCATTGTGTTGGAATGTCCACCTGCGCTTTTTGATTGATAAGTCCCATATCTCTCCACACTCCAAATAGGAGTGACTACGGATGGGAAACACCACTTGCACGTTAAGTATGTCTGTATCATGTACTAAATAGTAACTTGTTACCCTCAGAATTTATCCCAAAATCGGCCACATGGTAACAAACTGTCAGGCTTGAAGTAAAATAACGTATTTAAACCTGGATATTCACAATAAATGTATCCTCATCGTTTTTCCTCCTAGCCCTTCATTATTATTAGCAAACTTAAAATTTACTCATTCCGAAGAAAATCATTGATGAGAGGTATTCCATACTTAATTTTCCAAAAGAAACACACAAACTACATGCGTTAGGGAACAAATAATTTAATTGTAGTCTGCAACATTTTTGGTCTGATAGTTTCACTTTACAGTTCTAAGCCACCTTCTATGCTATAAGTTTTATTATATTACAACATGATTTAGGAGCTCATGTCATTTTTGTTTTCTCTATGTTTGGCCTGTGTATACTTAGATTTGTAGTCTGTTTTTAGACGAGATGATATGTCCCGTGCTTAGATTTACGGTGTGAAAGTAGATTGTCATGAATAAACGAGTTGTGTTTGAAAAGTTCTCTCTCGCCACCCGTCTGTCTTTTTCAGTACGTATCCTTCAAGGTCCTGAATATTTGACCACTATTGTCCTGCTCTCGTCCCTATTACCCTACAATTGAATTTTCTGCTGCTAGGGTATGTAAAATTGTCTACCAGATATCTAAGCAATGAAATGATCTGCAATTTTTTTACTTTTGCGTGCAATTCAACTGAAGCGTGTAACGTTACGTGGTGTGGCGTCCTCCTACTTTACTGTAATTAAAGTCATTGTGGAGTAACACCTGTTCAATTACTGGAGGTTCCCAGAGCAAAGTAACGTATTATTAGTTGCAGTGGAAAGTAGATTTTGAATGTGGCATTGAAATCTAATAAGGCATAAATAATACTTGATCGTACTTATTGAATATTTAATATTTCAAGTAGTGCGAGAGAGAATTCTGGTGTTAATTTCAGTAACTAAGTGAATAAATCTAATATAATAGACCATACATCTCTAAAAAATGGTCACCACATTTTGAACAAATTATTAAGTGTAATAAATAAGCATACATTGATGAGTAGTTTTATACATAAACACCTAGCATAAAATGTTTTAAACTTATAGTCAATATTTATCCTACAGCAAACTGCTAGAAAAATCTTTAATATATATCATTTAGGAAATATTTCTCCTTATACTTTATTAAATTTTTCAAATTTGTACGAGCAAAAGCAAAGTGTTAATAGGAGAAAAATCTGTTTACATATAAAACAATGGATCGGCAAAATAGTAACAGATTTAATAGATCTATTACTATGTTAAATTTAAGAGCCCACATAAAATTTACATGAATAAAGGACTACTGACCGGTCAAGCATCCACCTCGACTTTTAGGGTTGATTCTTCTGAAAAAGAGGCCCGGATTGCGGCTCCTGCTGCCCCAGCGACCTCCCACGGCCTGATGGAGACCTCCGATGTCCCATTGGAGACCATCCATGGCCTGCCGACTACATCTCGACCCAGCAACGCCGTGCCACCCGGGACAGGAGTACAGGGCCCGGGTGGAGTCGGGATTACCCCCGAGAGCTGCCAGGGTGCGGTGACCAAGTGCCAGGGGAACCCACGCCGGTCGGAATCCCAAAAATGCCTTCCCAAAGTCCACCTGACACCACCGGGGACTTCTGGTCCAATTTCCCAGCTGATGGATCCAGCTATTTCTGAGGCCAACTCTGGAACTTCAGGCCGTCCCGCCGCGGGTCTGCGGAAACGAAAAGCGGCTCCAGCTCCGACTCTTCCACCGAAAAGCCGACGGACGGACACCAACGCAGGCGAAGACATGGACGTCTAGCGAGGGCCACGCATTCCTCCCATCATCCTGGACGTCCCCAAAGGATGGGCCAGCCATGCTGTTACCATCAAACAGCTGGTTGGGGGCGACTTGGAGGCAATCTGCACCGTTCGGACGCTACGGCTGAAGACGAGCACCGTGGCCCACTTTCGGCAACTACAAAGGTACTTACAGGAACAGGGGCTGAAGTTCCACACTTTCGCAATGACCACTGAGCGCCTCCTCAAGTTGGTGATCAAAGGTCTCCCAGCCACCCTATCGCCGGAAGAGGTCTTCGGGGCTTTCCAAGGAGATGGCTATGGCATCGTGGAGGCCAAGCTCCTGAAGACAAGACGTGGACAACCGACCAGCCTGTGGCTCATCACGCTCCGTGGAGGCGATGGACTCCGGCCTCCTACTGATGTCTACACCGCCCGAACTCTGTTCTTCTGCAGGCTGGAGGTCAGGAAGTATACCAGGCCTAGTGGACCAGTCCGGTGCCACCGATGACAGGGGTTTGGGCATGAATCCAGCCACTGCCAACGTGAGCTCTGCTGCGTACGATGCGGTGATAATCATCCGTCCAGCCTCTGCCTGAAGGAAGCTTCAACCCCGGCCAGATGCTGCAATTGTGGAGAGGCCCACTCTGCAAACTACCGCGGGTGTGTCATCTTCAAAACCCTTCAGCTCTCGTATACTGCCGTTGCCAGTAGGGTTCAGAGGCCTGTACCTTCCAGGATTGAGCCCCATAAGCCTCGAGAAGCTCCTGCTCCTGCCCCTCCTACCACCGTAGATGACACCGCGGAGCCCTCCACTGAAAACCGGGAGGAAGACGATTTCGAGATAGTAAGGCGTCGCCGTCATCGCCCAGCTCGGAAGCCGGAAAATCGGGGGGCTCGTTCTCGTTCAACTCCGAAGACCTCAACCTCCGAGACACGTCAACCCCCAGCCTCTCATCAACTAGAGAACCCAACAATCGAGGACACTCCTGTCCCTGCCAGACCAGGACTAGCCAGGCCCACGCCGAGATCTCGTGCTCAACTTCAACATCAAGCCGACTTCTCACCCAGCTTTCCTCCTGCCTCAGGATCTCAAGGTAAGACTAAATCAGATTCTTTCTCAGCTGACCAACATAGTGGCGTTAATGTCACGCCTCATGGACATGTTGTCCGCCACCGTCCATAGGTAAGCTGAGAGTTGTCAGATGGAACGCCGACGGGCTGGCAAACAAGCGGCTGGAACTCGGTCAGCTACTAACTGAAATTGATGTGGACGTCTCTCTTCTACAGGAGACTAGCTTCAGGGCGATAGATCGCTTTAATATCCCCAATTACCAGATATACCGCACCGATAGGCAGCTGCAGAACAACCGACCCGGCGGAGGCTCGGCGATCATGGTGCATCGGCGAGTGACCCATCGTCTCCTGGCAGCAGTCCCTGCCCTAGGAGCTGAGATCACCCGGATTGCCATCTAATACAGCGGAGCCGAATTGGAGATTGCCTCCGTCTACAATCCACCTAGAAACACTCTGCAAACTCGCTGCCTTGATGCCCTGCTGCGTCCTGGTTCCCCTTCACTTGTTGCTGGGGACCTCAATGCAAAGCATCTGGACTGGGGATGCCGGAACACGAACTCCAACGGCAGAAGTCTCAACCCTGTCCTGGACAACCGACTCCACATCTAACTACTGACACCTGAGGAGCCCACGCACTACAATCACAATGGTCGGCACCTCCCGGACATACTGGACATCTGTCTAGCTGGCTCGCTGGACGGACACATCGAGGTGTTTGCAGTGTCTGATCTCTCGTCAGACCACGTGCCAGTTGTCTTCGACCTCTCGGACGACGGAGCGCTATCATATCCTCCTACTCGTCCCACCAAGATCAACTGGCACCACTTTGCAAACCACCTCGCTGACAGACATCGGCCACCACCAACTCCTGCCGAGTTACCGGACCAGCTAGACCGACAAGTACACGACTTGACTTCCATCCTCCAAGAAGCAATAACGGCCTCGTCATCTCCACTCTCCCAGACTGACATCACTCCACCTCTACCCGAGGAGTTGAGAGAGGAGATTCGCATTCGTCGCAGACTGCGAAGGGAGTATCAGCAGTCCCGATGTCCCCACGCCAAGCAGACCTTCAACCGCCAGGCCAGGAAGTGCTCTCGTCTTCTGGCTGAACACAGAGCGGCTGCGTAGGATGACTTTGTAGAACATCAGCTGACGGTGGTGTCGGCGGCATCTGGAAAATCTGTAGGGCACTTCGATGGGAGAAGAAGACCAACCGACCACTTCATGGACAGTGTGGTATTGTCTACTCCCCTGGAGATCGAGCAGAGGCCTTCTCCGACACCATGGAAGACCAATTATCTCCACACGCGGATGTCTACGACGATGACACGTGCGAAATGATTGAAAACTTCCTGGAGGAATATCAACCTGACGAAGAGGACCTACTGCCCACTGTGACTACACTTGAAGTGCAAGACCACATTCGCCGCCTTCGCCCGAAGAAGGCCCCTGGCCCGGACTCGTTAGGAACTCCAGCATTGAAGAATCTGCCGGCTTGGGTGATCGTCACGATCACCTGCATCTTCAACTCATGCCTACGCCTGGCTCACTTCCCGACCACCTGGAAGGATGCCAAGGTGATCATGATACCCAAGCCTGGCAAGGACCCCCTCTTCCCGGAGAACCACAGGCCGATCTCCCTCCTGCCTTTTCTCTCCAAGATTCTGGATAAGATCGTCTTGACGAGATTCCCTTAGGAGTTCTTCACGTCTATCAGGACAGAACAATTCGGCTTCCGCACCGGCCACTCCACCACCCTTCAGCTTCGCAGAGTCCTGAACAACATCACCGGAGCTGTAGGAAGGAAGCACCACTCCACTTCGGTCCTGATATACGTGAGCAAAGCCTTCGAAAAGGTGTGGCACGAGGGACTGCTCTTCAAGCTGTCATCGTCTCAATTGCCTGGCAGGATTTTCCGGCTGCTCTGCAGCTATCTCCACCTCCGGACCTTCTCCGTCAGCGTTGCCCGATCCACCTCCACGACCCGCCCAGAGTACTGAGAGAATTTCATACTATAAATGACAAGTTCTTTTAATTTGCTCAAAAAAAACACACGAAAATTATTTGTTGATCAAGATAATTAACACAAAAATAGAGAATAAACTGTAAGTTTCAATAAAGATTAAAATCCTGTTAGTTGTAAACGCGTTTTAATCGCATAAATAGCAAAACTAGAATGTAACTTGATTTGGATAAAAATAATAACTAAAGTAACTCATCTGTAAGTCCTTGTCTCAGACATTATGGTTAGTTTTACTATAATAAGGTGTTGGTGTGACATCACGATATTTAGAACCTGCTTGAGATGTCTCTCAGACAAATTTATGTAAATAAATCTTTTGGTAATATTTACACTTCAAATATGTATTAAAGGATCTAAAAACATTTGGATTCTGTATAGAAAATAATTGTACACTGATTTTTTTTGTACACTGAGAGTACTGAAAGGATTTATAACCATAAATCAAACAAAGTCATTCTGTTTCTCTTCTGTTTTCATTCAAATATAGGATCAATCGAGTACGACTAATGTAGACCTTGCAGTGTTTTTGAAGTCGCTGGATAAGGAAATAAAAACATTTAGAATAGATTTGTTATTGTAAAATACACATTTCAGATGTAAGTAAATGAATATTTTGTTCTCTTAGGATAAGAAGTTTAGAAAATTGCTCGTAGTCCAATAAGCACCTTTGTGCTGCTTTCGGAGTGACAGAATATTCTGGGTGGATAAGGCTAATGGAAGGGGTTGTTTACTGCTGAGGATCTTGAGGAAAGATTTAGGGCAATAATCTTAAGTCATGTCATGCCAGCTCTGAACCAGCCTCTCCAATCAATGCAGGTAGGGGGTGGCACACCCTTATGTCCGCTGGGGAGAAACTTTGACGATTAGGAAACGGACCTTAAAAAGTCATCTCCCACAATAGACTAGACGTATCGATTTACCCTTGCGTCCCTGAATCTCGAGATTTGCAGTTAATGATGTGCCGCTCCTGGACATCCACAATGTTTCCCAGATTTAATTGACACCTCTGTTTTAGCTGTACACAGTATGGGTTAAACTGGAAGGTGTAAACCAGCCAAAAGTGATTCCTCTGGGGAAAGTAAATGTTGACATAAGGATTAATGAATTGCAGCTACCAGATACATTACATGAATTATTTTTTATTCTTCAGAGTAAATGAATCAGTACACAATAAAAAAAAAAACTAAACACCAGTTTCTTGAAAAATAAAACAATATTGTAGGAATATAACTAATTTTTAGGCTCTATAAATATAAATACTTAAAAACTATCACTCTCAGATCTTTTTAAAATAACATCCCTTCAGTATGAAAGATATGTTGTACCAGTCATATTAAATGCATTTATTTGATCAAATTAAAAAGGAATGTAAAATCCTACAGAGAATTGTAGGCTTATAAGGAAGAATAGGTTTTTTTTATTATTGTACTTCAGACTAGGTTAAGATTAATGTTACTATATATATATACAGTACAAGCACTCAAATTTGGGCCATTGAGTCGATAAGCTTAGACAGAATTACTCAGCTACGGTAGAAGGTGTCTACTAGACACATAACTTTAAAAACTTTAAACCTGTAAATTATTCTTTTTTAAATGTACGAGTATACTTATATTTATATTTCACACATTAAGCGTTTTCTGCAAGTCCCAGTCAGACAGCTCAGTATGTACTGTGTCTCTATCAAATATATTGTACTACACAACACTGCAACTGTTGGTTGGATACTTCTGTTATTTCAATTCTCGAACATAGTATATATATATATATATATATATATATATATATATATATATATATATATATATATATATATATTAGAACTTACTTTAGTCCGAATACGGGCTTTTAATCCGACAATTAGTACAGACAATTGTGTCTTGACTAAGTGTTCATTTACAAAAAAATTAGTAGATGTATTCATAAATGTGCAAAAGATTGTTTAATGACTTTATAATACCTTACATTTATTTACCAAACAAATATTTAAATATAAATTTGAGATCATTTTCAAAAGCTATATACCTTGTGTCCTTATATTAAACACTTTTTAATTGAAATTAATTCGTATTACATTTATATATTTAAATATTTATAACTAATGGATCACTTATATATAATTTACATTCATTTGTAATGCCTTGACCAGTAATGTATGTAACATTGGACTTGATATATCTGCTTCGTCAGTTGTTGTTGGAAACTGAGGTTAGAACCTTGCATTTTTATTAGTAAACGGTTTTGTCACTGTTTAATATATGAAACGGCAAACTATTTGCTGGAGAGAAGACATATGTTAAACGTACTCTGAAAAATTATTGGTCTAATAGTTTCACGTTGCTGCTCCAAACCATATTTCTGCGAAAATTTTACTATGTTACAACATTATTTAGGAGGTCGTGTTATTTTTCTTTTTTGTATGTTTTGTCGGTGGACACTTGGATTTTTAGTCTGATTTTAGACAAGATGGAAAGTCCAGAGCTTAGAATAACGGTATAAAAAGGTATTTTCACGAAAAAAAACGAGTTGTGTTTAGAAGCTCTCTCTCGCTACCCGTCTCTCTCTTTGTAAGCACGTATCCTTCAAAGTCCTGAATGAATGGTCTTAATTGTTATTCTGCTCATGTCACTATTACTCATCAAAGTTGCTCTGGTGAGTTCTTATCCCTGCTCCATATAAGGCGAGAGAGAATCCAGGGCTCACGACTCTAACCCCTGTAGCTTTAATAGGAACAACCTCTCCAAGTCACAACGTGACCATTTTAATTTCACAGTAACTCGGAACGTAGACCGCAGTGGATGCGTGTATAGCGTTATCGGCACTAGAAATTTAATTTATTTACTTATAAATATTTTTCTCTGTTCGTGAAATTGTGTTTTGTGAATTGGCGCTATACTTTAGATTTCATTAATTAATGCCTGGTTGCTTAAAACCTGGGGAGAGGAGGTTCAAGTCAGACTCCTAAAATGAATGAATTTAGAAACTAACACAACTATTTTATAATATTTGTGGAATGTGTTACGTGTTACGTAAAAGGCTTTGCTGAATTTGCGTGCAAAGTTTAAACTCCGTAGCTTATTATTCCATTTTCGAGATATAATGTGGAGAGATTGAAAAGTCATACAGAAAACAAATTTTTACATCTCACGTAGAAAAAAAAAATAATTGCGTTGCTTCTTAAGTGATAGGCTTTGTAATTAATGGAAAAAAAACACATAGAGTTGGATAAACCTGAGTCGTAATAATAAATACTCGATTTACAGAGTGTACTTATGAGTTTAACTGTGACAGTGAAAACCTAACAGCACTACTTGTACATGTTAAAATAAAATTATATGTTACCACGTTTCTGCAAAAATAGTATAATAATGAATTTAAATTTTATCTTGGAGGATGGGCTTAATGCTTACAATGTTCTTTGATATGTAGCCTATGAACTTAAAAATTTACTAAACACTGTAAAATTGACTATCTTTTACAATGATGTCGACTTATCCACGCAGCGTCAGCATCTTGGCTCAAAATTTCAGCTGTAGTCGGAAAAGTGAAGATTAGTAGACTAGAAGTCTAAATATGAATAATTGAAGTACTTGAAGTTGTACTCATATTTAAAGAACACTCGTAAACTTGCCTAAAACAAAATCACAACAGTATTAGCCATTTATCGAGTTAACTTATAATCATGACCACGTGGTGTCGTCAGAAGTACATCGCCATAACTTATATCCGTATTAATTTTCCAAATACAACATCATCACAGGTAAGTTAATTTATTATGAGCTAGTATTTATTAAAAAAATATAAATTTTACTTAAGGAAAAGGAGCGCGAGGTGTTGCTTGGCAGCAAGATGTTCAGCTACAAAGTTCAAAAGAGAAAAGATTATTACGCGTAAGAATTAGGTTATTAGTCCGCCAAGGATTTAGTTCCAAAAACATCAGATTATACTTATGCTAATCCGTAACAAATAACAGCGTTGCAGAAATATGTATTATATAAAATGAAAATAAAATAAAGTATACCTTCTATGGCGCTCAGCCCAATTCCACAATTGGACATGCCCCATCATATAACTCATTCTTGTCTATGTAGAAATATTTCAAGCCTCATGAGTGATACTGATGAGGCCTAAGCTCAGTGAATTACTTCATTTTTTCAATATTACAGAATTAACATAAGTGGAATATAGTGTGACAACAATATACGGAGTCAGAGCTGTACATGATGTGTACCAGATTCTGATATCAAAAGTATTTCACTTCTCAGTACTAGTTAATGGTAGCTAAAGTTTTATAATTTACATTTATGTTTTTTGTGACTATTATCATTATACATTCTTTTAGTTAGTGGAATACAGTGCGTATTTTAAAAGCGCTTTTGTAATAACTGTTAATTTGAAGTAACAATAGCATCACCTCTAATACAAGTTAGGAACTAAAAAGAATTCAAATAATCAAATGTAACAAATATTTTATGTAAACCTTATATTTAAAAAAAAATTATGGTTGCCTGTAAAGTCGGTTTTACGGGCGAAGATTTTACGTGACAACGTCTTTTTCTCGGTAGAATATTTATTGATATGAATATTATTAAATTGCACAATTATAGGAACAAGGAATTGAATGAAAATAAGAATTGCACAAATTTTAACTATAGAAATATATTTTGTTTACTAAAACATTGTACATAATTTGAAATTAATTAAAATTTGTTATTGTAAATGGTAAAGTTGAATAAAACATTTACTAAAATTGGAATTTGAAATTCTTGCTAAACACAGTTAAATTCTAACTCCGCGCGTGGTGATTGGTCGGTTTAGTTCGTTTGTTTGGTCGCACTGTTATGACAGGTTAGAGGTTATAATTTGTTATTTTAAATGTTTGACTAGCAATACGCGCTGTTTCTTCTCAATCGACTGAATTACGATTGATTGCAGAGTGATTTAAACTAATAATTTACTTAACACTATCAACATTTGTCAATAGTATGACATAACCTATAAACTCAGTTTCTCAACTTTTGTGTCAATCTAACAATTAATCAATCAATCATAGTTTACGATAATGAAATATCAGTGTACAATTATTTACCTTTATTGTTGTAGTTGTTGTAAATGACGAATCTAAGCACTCCACATTTTCACGAATAAACATAGTTATCTGCTTTATCCCGTGCGGCGGACCCACAGTTATCTGCTTTATCCCGTGCGGATCCCGTGCGGCGGACCCTCTGGACGGGCATCGTAACGTTACCTGGCGTTACACTTTTTCATGAGTGACTCCGAGCCGCAACGTAATTTAAGACGTTGTCACGTCAAAAACACATATAATTAAGTATTCTAGTAAATATTTTAAAACAATACAAAACTGAAAATAAACCTATAACTAATATACATTTAAAGTACTTATTCGAGTTACTTTATCTCCATAGTTGTCGAAGTATATGTTTCGCAATAACATTGATGAATATAACGTTCTCGATAATTAGGATTAAATCTGATATGACATTAATATCGATTGATAAACAAACGTATATATTTAATATAGTGTGTTCCTTCTACGAATTCAAAAGAATGCATCAACATCCTCAGTTTCCATTACAAAAAGTTTGAAGCTCTTTAAAGATCTAGTTTGCAATTTACTCCCTTTTCTTTCAAAGCTAATGCAGTTTTACAGTTCTGTGTAGAAACCAAGCTGTGGTGGTAATCTCATCAACTAGTTGAATAAATTGAAATATAAAGACTATAATTATCCCCAAATCTGTACAACACCCTCTATATAAATCAATGAGTTTAAACAAATTAACGCAATACGTTCTGAATTTTAATCCTAAATGAGCTAACATTTACCAATTTAAAATTATTTTCAATATTTACACTACTATAAAATGCCTGAAAGATTTCTCACAGACACATTTAATTAAATAATTCTCTAGGCAATCTTTACACTATTGATAACATATGTGAGAATGGATCTTAAAACATTAGGAGGTTTTAGAAAACGTAGTTGTAAACTGATTCTTTCTGTACACTTAAGAGTACTGAAGGGATGTAAAACCATATATTAAAAGTTATTTCAGTTCATCCACAAAACATATGAAAGATGTTTTGTTGGTCAAGATAAAACAAGAAAATAAACTTATTGTGAAATTCATTAAACATTATAATCCTTCTAATTAAACTGATTCTTTCTGCACACTTCGAGTGCTGAAGGGATTTAAAAACCATAGATCACAAATTCTTTCAGTTCGTCCACAAAACATACGAAAGTAAGATGTAACTAGGAAATAAACTTATTGTAAAATTCAATTAAAACTGTAATCCTTTTAACTGCAAACCCGTTATAATTAAATTGGAAATGTTTCACTGTTTTTCCTAGATGCGCTAGAAAGATGTAAATTACTTTCATTAAGAAGAATAAACATTGAAACAAACTTTTAAAGAAGAAAAGTAACTCATCTATAAGTCCCTGTCTCGATCCTTGTCTTCGCCAGCTTACTCCGGATGTATATTTTCCACGTCCTGCGTGTTGAACGATTTAGAACGTTAAATGGAACAATTAAAGAGGTCCTGTCTCTTATCTAGGTCTTGGCCATCGCAGTTAATCCTGATCGTGCTTCTCTAACCTAACGAGGCGTGAGTTCAACGAATTTTGTAAATAACAGATTTGAATTTATCAAAATCTTGATAATGCATGTTCTTTCTTGTTTCTATGGATATAAAAGATATAATATATTTACTGTTGTATGTTTCATCAGTTTCTTTTTTATACTTTACCCCTTCACTTGCTTGTTTACGTCAGGAAATAGTTTTTTGTTATCAGGTTACCTGAACACATACATACTATAAAGACAAACATGTTTTGTAACTCATCTTACATTAATGTCAACGTGATAAATTTTCATAATTTAGATCCAATATCCAGGCACAATACTCGATATGTCACGTCATTGCTAAATCATATATTTTCATAACCAGTCTGCAATGTTCAAACTTCTGTCCTAACACTAGTAAGGTTGTCGTACTGGTTTAATTAACTTTCTATACTCATCGTAAAGTTGACATTGGTTACTCTCCTGGACTTTAAATAATTATTATTCTACATTATTATACGTATCATGGTAGAGACATTTAATATTTCTGTATCAAAAACGATATTCCTTTATATAATTTATATATTTACAACCCAGTAGGGATTACTTCTGGCTGTTTTATACCTTCCAGCTGAACTCATTACTAGGCACAACAAAAATCGATATGTCACTTAAATCTCGCCAACCTTATGGATGTCCAGAAGCGGCACATCCCTAACCACACATGTGAAGATTCTTGGGGTCAGGGTTATTCAATATGTTACGTTTATCCGTTTTATCAAAATTATACTAAACGAACTATAACAATATATGTTGTTTTAATGATACATGTAGAAAGTATTAACTAACACAAGCAGCACGGAACTCACAGATCAGGCGCTGATAAATCACAACATGCATTTCCATGTTAATTTATCTAATTATGCTAAATTCATTTGACTTCAACTCAAAATTATATCACCTTATACAAGAACTTACGTGTCTGATATTAATAAACCTTGAACAACTTGTTACCTACAGTAAGTGATCTATCAGAACAATTTAAAGTTATATAAGTGTTTTAGTTTGGTACCTGTTTCATAGATTTAACCGTGATCACAGAAGTATTAGGTTACATTTTACAGAATATGTTGTTATCATATTTTTGAATGTTATCATATGAAAGGGTAAGTAGGAAACATTTAAACTCTTCCAGGTTTATGATGAGTGCAACATTTTAGGCTCGCGCTTACTGGGAATCCTTCGTTCACGGGGAACTATTGCAAGCCCTAATACCTAGCACGGAGTCGACGGACAACCCAGGCCTTTCGGCCAGGGAAGGCACGCTGATTCCTTCAGTGTAGCGCGCGTGCGGCCGAGGACATCTAAAGGCATCACAGACCTGTTATTGCTCAGTCTTGTCCGGCTAGAAGCCGCCTGTCCCTCTAAGAAGAATTTGATTCGCCGGTAGCACTGTTGTGGATACGCCTAGTTAGCAGGCTAGAGTTTTGAACGTTATCGGAATTAACTTCCTAATTTATATTTTTTCTATTTATGATTTCTTGTACATCAGTACATTTTAACAAGAAAACGTATGAATTCATTACATTCCAGTAGTTTATTCGATTTCTTCTTCGATTGCAGAATTAGCGTTAACGAATCGTATCATTCGTGATGCTGAAAAATGTAATGTCTCTCTATTTGTCTATCTTTCTATCCCATTGTCTCTGTCCATCTCTCAGCCCATCCGCATCATATCTTGTAGAGGTTATGACCTTTTAGCTTAACATTTTGAAGGTATATATGCAAAATTGTATTATAGGCAACATATCGATGATAGTTCATGTCGCTACATTGGTTATGGATAAGCTTTTGTGAATGTTTCACATTCGTCTTATGTGGAACTGTAATTGTAATGAGATCGAAGTAGAATAAATAATTTAGTAAATTTGCTAAATACAATGATACGAGATCTTGATATTTGAAATATCAATACATGCAGCGTATTTATAAAGAAAAATATGAGAATAATAGGAAAAAGTGTTTTTATACAATGAGAAGACTATATTTTAGCGCAATTTTATGTAGTAGTTACTCGTAACCCTACTAACTGACCGTAACTGTTGTTATTAAAACCCAGCTGTAAAACTTAACTCAATGGGAACAGTTATATGTACCTGGTTGTTATCTCGAAAAGTATGATCTGTATAATTATGAATAAAACCTTTTATAAATAGTTTTTCCTTAGAGAAGAACGAGTTCTATTGTGGTGCATTTCCATCAAGAGAATTCGTCTGAGCGTTACCAAATCCTTTTACTCAGTAGGCTGAAAAAGTTTCTTTTTTTCTGCTAGAGGATAAAAAAGTCTTCCAGATATCTCAATAATAAAATGAGCCGTATACTTTAAATTGTGCATGCAATTTCAGTGAAGCTTTTGTAATATGTGTTGTGGCGTATTCCTACCTCCTTGTAATTAAAGTCATTGTGAAATAATACAGGTCTAATGACTGGAAGGTCTTTGAGTATATCTAAACTGAGGAGTGTTCTTGTTTTAAATAGTTATATAAGAACAGTCTCTTTCGATAAATACATGCTCAATGCAATTTACATTTTACATAATGTATTCCTAAGGATGCGTATCCCCGAAATAGAAAAATACAGTACTCGAAACTATTCATAACCTTTAATTTGCAAAAAATGATTTTCATTTAATTTTTTTCAAATCTAAATATTACCTTTACTCGTCGCATGTACAAGTTTTTATGTTCAAGTAATCGTACACCTAAAATTGCGTAAAAACTATCGACCTTAAATGTTGACTTAGTGAACCTACAAAAAATAAATATTAATTCTCCGGCGATTTCTGGAGATTAATTACTACCGTTATTTAAATCTTATTGTTAACCAAGATGTTGACTAAAATCACTTTGGTAATGGTTTAATTCTGCAGAGTGCTCATTTTTAGCTGAGGCGTTTTTCAGCACAACGTCTCATTCTAGTTTGTAGAAAGTATAATTTTGAAAGTGACATTGAAATGTAATAAGGTATTTATATTAGTTCAATTACTTTAATTGACTATATCTTAATTATTATAGTGTGAAAGATACATCTTGTGATAAAGTCTGTAAATAATTGAATCACTTGAACATCACAGACTATATTTATCTCAAAAATGATTATTACTGTTGAAACAAATTATTAAATACAATAAATAAACATAATGCAGTTAGTGGTTTCATACATAAAAACTTAGCATAAACTGTTTTCTACTCAAGATGAATATTTATCCAACTGAATAATTGCCAGAAAAATGTCAATTATTAATAATTTAGCTAATATTTCTCCTTATAAGTTGTAAATATTTAGCAGATATATATGAGCGAATACAAAGTGTAAGTTAGATTGGTACATAGGATTACTAAGTTCTGGATTGATTTTTTCTGCACACTTTGGGTACAGACAGAATTAAATACAGCCCAAAACAAGGTCCTTTCTGCATTTACACAAAGATTACAAAATACTTCATTGATTAAATAATTTCTAAGAAAAGCGAAAACCACGAAATTAAAACATAATATGCAAAATGAATAAAATAGAATTTATTTCAATTATCATTATATTTGAACTATTCCTGTGTTTTGTGCTGTAATTAATACTTGCTAGAACTAGGAAGTAATTTGCTTTGGGTAACGAGAGATACTATGAAGAACTTAGATCTCTAAATTATAAAAGTAACTCATCATGTAGGCCTGGTTCTGGAAGTGGCCATCGCATCTTATTCTAGCTAATGTTTCTCTTACGTGCTACGCGTTGAATGGATACTGATCACAAATATGTAGAGTTATCTAAAAACAAGTCAATAAATTACCTATCCCTTGATGTTTCCAGAGATATTAAACAGTCTTTGTACGTACTTTTCATATGTTTACTTTAATATTCTCTTATCAACATTGCTTCTTTACGCCATCACTAGTACTGACATTACACCGAGTTTTCTTGTTATGTGATTGTTAGTACATATTATAAAGACAAATATGTGTTTAAAATATAATTTAAATTTGATTTCTGTCTTAGGTTATGGTGTACATGGTAATACAGAAAAAATGCTTATATGATTCAGTTCCTTGGAAAAAAATATAAACTGTTTTCCTCTGTACGCTTTGGGTACAGAATGATAAAAATAGCCTAAAACAAAAGTTTAGCTGCTTCTACGAAAAAATAACAAAAGGAATTTGTTAATTACTATAACTATAGCACACAAAAAAGAAAGGAATCTGACATAATTATTTAAATTAAATATTAAGTTACATATATTAAATGATGATATGTATAATTTGTGATCACGTTATCATTACATATGAACTGTTCCAGTGTTTTTGTTATGATTAATACTCGCTAACAATATGATATAAACTAATTTGTGTAACGATAGATAATGATTGTGGATATTGTGATTTCTAAATAATAAAAGTAAATAAAATAACTCATCCTCCTGGTCCTATTCCTAGGCACCGCATCCTGGCCTTGATGGTGGTTCTCCGACTTACTTAGAGTTAAACTACTTTTGAACGAGGAAACAGAACTGTTCAACAAACTAAAGACATTTCAAAAGTTTTACTTGTGGTTTCTATGGAAATCTACAACTTTAATAAATATTACTTTTGGGTATTTTTTTAACTGTTTCGCTTCTTTTATTGCTGTATTAAACTACTTACTTTTAAGATCACGTCTTTTATCAACATTAAAAATACAGAAAACGTTATAAATTTTTATTACATGATTATAAATACGTATATTCCGAGCAGATAAACTTGGAATAAAACATAATTTTAAGGATTTTTTGTCCGTATACCTAACACGGTAATATATATTGTATGGTATAAAATATCTAAGGAGAGTGTTTGGTATGTCATTTACGCTGTCGTTCATTCGCATAAAACATCCTCTGTATGCTCTATAAGTATGATATGACATTATTCAAGTAGTATAAAATACAGATGAATTTTCAATTTCCTTACAAGATTATTGCTATTAAAAGTTAAAAATTTTATTACAAGTAAAGAGCACTAATGTAATTATGTACATGCTTAACTCACAATATTGAGCAGTTTTTTTACTTTACATAATCTTGTGTATTAGAGAGAATTGGCTAAATTAGCTCAATTGTTTTCCTACAAAACCTCCTGTATGTGTCAAAGACCTTAAAGATGTAAATTTATTGAAACGGATAAATTATAATTTCCTTATAATGAAGTTTATATTATATTTTGAGTTTACAATCGTTAGAAAAAATATGTCTTAACAGATTTGCATGTCTGAAAAATCCGATGAAAGGGTCATATTTTAAAAAGATCAAGAACTTTCTTATCTATGAGATTGTAAGTCAATGGAGGACACAGCATTAACTACTAAAGGCTCCCAATGTGAAAATCTTTATTGGATAATGGGTACTATTATAAACATAAGTTTTTATGATTTCTTATATACTAGGACTTTCGATAGGTTACAATTCTCTTAGGTCTTAAACTGTCCCAGTTCACGCCTCTCATATTTTGTGAGCTTTTAATTTTGGGAGTTTCTTAACAATGACAATACCTATAATAGAAGCTGAGTTTTTCTTAAGTCAGATGATTCCAGAGGCTGGGATATTCTATAGATCAAATTGAATATTCGAAAGTTATGTTGATGCCATAGACTGGAGAGGTAGAGGTTAGTGTTCCCGAGAGGCTACATATTCTAGTTATGGGAAGATGCTACAGGCTAAAATACTCACAGAGAATAAGGATGTTTACAAAAGCATGCCATTCCAATAGCTTAACAGTTTTACAGAGTGTGGTATTAGTGATTTGGGCAGAGGCTCAATCTAACTTTAGTGTAACAGAAATCTGCCGTTCCAATTATTCTTTATATTAACAATATTGATTCATATATTTTACATGTCAATCAGAACTTTTTTATAGCATATATTTGTTTAATATCTGAGGATTATTAAAAAAAGGAATTTTGAAAAACATAATTATTTTGTCGGAATACAAAATTAAGATCTTCTATTAGAACTTTTGACTTTTTCATACATTTTAGTAGTATTGTTCTATTACGTTCCTCTATTTTGCCTTGATACACTCTCGATTGCAATATCGTATAAGATATTGGGGCAGTACGTATTTGAAGATAAATTAAGAACCACCCAAAAAATCTTTTGACGTAACATGTAAACAATTTAAAAAATGGAAAGTTCCTTTCCCCTCTACAAAGTAATACATATTAAACCTACTTAACATGTTTTTGTGTAAAAAGTCCTAAGATTTTTTACTAAAACATTTATGTAAATTGAAATAATTTTAGACTAACCAAGGTAAATAGGTCTAATTTTCGTCATTCTTTTCAATATTTAGACCCACGGGTATTAATCACATTCCATTAAACATAAAAAGAGTTACATGAAGGTACTTTTATAGAGGTTTACGGGCTTTATATATTTTGTATGTTGTTTTTATATTTGGAATGTAGGCGGGGTATTACGTTTAGTATTGTATTAGTATCAGAACCCTGTGTGATGATTAACATTAGCATATTGGCAACATATACGGTGATGATTTGAAGTGGAAAAGAATTATAGTTGAATATATGAATAATCCATATTTTACAGGGGCTTACTTGAAAACCATAGTGTTACAAGAAAATTTACTAGTTTCTTTATTTCCAAAATATCATATAAAGGTTTGTGTAATGATCCTTCATACCATAATAATATTGGTGCTATCCATTGGATGAAGTAATTAACTGAACGGATTCATGTGACACCTGATAAAAAGGTAGCTGGAAATCTAGGTAATAATGTATTTTATGTCCAAGGGAATAACATTTATTTAAAACTGAATCATTTACCTGCAAGTTATATATGATTCGAAATTGGTTGTATTATTTAACTGTTTATCATACGGCTGTTGGTTTTACAAATTCTTAAACAGAACAATGTATGGAGTCGAATAAAACTATTATAATATTTGGTAAATGACGATTCCAATATAAATAGTTGTTGATACAATAAAGAGAGTAAAGCGGGAAAAAACGTGGGAATATTGTGTTTTAGCGCATGAGCTACTAAACAAAGTCCTCACAGGAATGACGTAGGCCTACTCGTTTCAGGATTGCCTGAAAAACGGTGAAAAACTCAATATTGGAACTAATCAGTTAGTGAATATCATCCTGAGTTGACTCATATGATAAAATGATTGCAATTTCTCATCTTATCTAATAAGACCTGAGGATGTAAAAACCAATATTGTCTTAAAATGTTTTACATAAACAGCATTTAAAACGTCTTCAAATTATTTTATTCTTAATTATTTCTTTTATAGACCACAGCATAGTGCATTTATAAAAAGCTGTACCTTTTGATATATAAGAATCGTGTGAGCCATTTAAAAATTAATTAAAGCGAATGACAAATTATTTAGTAGAATATTAATATCTTGTCTTGAATCTAATATAAAACGCTACAAATTAGTAAATTTTAAACATGTTTATAAAAAACAATTACAAAAATAATACAACCATAGCCTACAATAATTTTAGGTTGTACAGCAACGGGTTTATCTCTCCGATTTGAGGGCACTGTCTTTAAAGATAAATCTAAGACAGACCAAAATATTGGAGTATTCTTCTGTAAATATCCGGTCGTAACAGCCAAGGTCAAACAATCGATCTGGTCGGAGTCGACCTTCGCCCTGACTGTTTTACCCACAGACAGCTGTACGTCCTGCTCAGTAGAGTTCGACGCCCAGAAACCATCGTGGCCCTTGCCGTCCTGATAGGGTAACCGTTGAAGTCGCCTACGCTAGGAACATTGTTTACACAAGTCCGTAAACAAGATTGACACTGGCAGTAGGCTAGGGGACCTGCCTAAACAAAATCCCTCCTTGGAGATTGACTCTTGCAGTAAGTAAAGGAGCCTGCCCAAACAAAATTCCCCGTCGAGACTGACACTGGCAGTAGGCTAGGAGACCTGCCTAAACAAAATCCCTCCTAAGAGATTGACTCTAGCAGTAAGCTAAGGAGCCTGCCCGAACAAAACTCCCCGTCGAGACTGACACTAGCAGTAGGCTAAGGGACCTGCCAAACAAAATCCCTCCTTGGAGATTGACTCTAGCAGTAAGCTAAGGAGCCTGCCCGAACAAAACTCCACGTCGAGACTGACACTGGCAGTAGGCTAAGGGACCTGCCAAACAAAATCCCTCCTTGGAGATTGACTCTAGCAGTAAGCTAAGGAGCCTGCCCGAACAAAACTCCCCGTCGAGACTGACACTGGCAGTAGGCTAAGGGACCTGCCAAACAAAATCCCTCCTTGGAGATTGACTCTAGCAGTAAGCTAAGGAGCCTGCCCGAACAAAACTCCACGTCGAGACTGACACTGGCAGTAGGCTAGGGGACCTGCCTAAACAAAAACCCTCCTTGGAGATTGACTTTAGCAGTAAGCTAAGGAGCCTGCCCGAACAAAACTCCCCGTCGAGACTGACACTAGCAGTAGGCTAAGGGACCTGCCAAACAAAATCCCTCCTTGGAGATTGACTCTAGCAGTAAGCTAAGGAGTCTGCCCGAATAAAACTCCCCGTCGAGACTGACACTAGCAGTAGGCTAAGGGACCTACCAAACAAAATCCCTCCTTGGAGATTGACTCTAGCAGTAAGCTAAGGAGCCTGCCCGAACAAAACTCCCCGTCGAGACTGACACTGGCAGTAGGCTAAGGAACCTGCCAAACAAAATCCCTCCTTGGAGATTGACTCTAGCAGTAAGCTAAGGAGCCTGCCCGAACAAAACTCCACGTCGAGACTGACACTGGCAGTAGGCTAGGGGACCTGCCTAAACTAAATCCCTCCTTGGAGATTGACTCTAGCAGTAAACTAAGGAACCTGCCCTAACAAAACTCCCCGTCGAGACTGACACTGGCAGTAGGCTAAGGGACCTGCCAAACAAAATCCCTCCTTAGAGATTCAGTAAGCTATGGAGCCTGCCCGAACAAAACTCCCCGTCGATGGAAATAAGTATTATATTATGGTCTCTGTGTTTGGCGGTCTCACCGTGGCAAGCCTTTACATGTCATGCTTGCGTTGTAAATCATTGGCAAAGTTACTTTTCACTTCCTGGAAAAACTAACCTGGGACTTTAGTTATCAATAAAATCTCCTTGTGTACTAGTTTCACTAACAAACCACTTAATTTTTCTACGAAATATATCAATTATTTTTATACAACATAATATGTTATTAGTCTGAGCATTACACAAAAATTATGACATGCACAATTCTCAAGAGCGGATACAACTGTAAGCATACAATTTTGAAACTTCATTGCCGAATTCACCAATCACCAATTCCTCTTATCCTAGAATTTGAAATCAGGCAAGTATGAGGCTTAGGGCGTGTTGTAATATTATAAAATCCAATGTACACAAGCCGGAATTGAGGTTTTTTTAAGTGAGGTTACCTTTAAATTATGAAAAAACTTTTTAATCCCTTTTTAATTCTCAGAAATACAAAAATATCCCAATCAAGTTTTGAAACATAATAATACTTTTACAAAAATAATCAAATTTATTATTTATTATTGTCGTTAATGGTGATATAGATATCGAAAAACAAAAAACAAAATTGTTGATATTAACATAGTTAAGCTTGTAGAAGTAAAAAAAAACAATGTCCACCTCTTTTATAATTACTTAAAAGTTCTTAAATAAAAATATAAATGTCCCAATTAACTTTAAAATATTGATGCGTTTCAATGAAGCCATTAGTAGCGATTTCATTTGGTACTGCAAATTTTTATGCCCAAAGAGGCTCTTAACGTTTTGACTAGAAGTTTAGCGTCAACCTTTCTATGAGGGACTTCGTAATAAATACCGTTACTACGTAATTAAGCAGCATTGCTCGTAATAATCAGAAATTACTTGATTCTTAACATAATTAATAACTCATCAAGTAGTAAAATTCCTATTAAGATTTTTAAATAAACTAGTTATTATCTGTTTTATTCTTAACTAATAGGAACAAGGTTTTGACGTATCTAATTCAAGTACTCTACATTACAGTGCATGTAAATTACAATTGTAAAGTTTCTTAGGGCAAAAATTTATTTTATCGATGTGTTAACTTTCCATAACGATCCTCTCCATAAACGGATAGAGGGTGATGATTAAAAAATATTAAATTTCATTTTGAAACATTTTGCCTTTATCTGTATGTAATTATTAACACCTGCATGTCAAGGACTAAATTTAGACTAAAACTATTTTCATAACTGGTCTGCAATGTTCAAACTTCTGTCCTAACACTAGTAAGGTCGTCACACTAGTAGTAACTTTCTATAATTATTGCAGGGTTGAAATTGATTACCCTCCTGTACTTTGGCTAATTATTATATTATAAATAGTAGGCAAGTTACGTAATTTACATTTTTATTTGTTGAATCTAATAAGATAAACAATATTTAAAACAACGTATTGATCAGTTTTACTATAAAAATATTAGAGAATTTTAAAATAAGGACTGTTATATATTCGATTTTGGGCTTTAAGATGCATTTGACCAGATCCGCACAGGACTTAAAGGCTTTCTCAACAAATTTATACTCTCTTTTTATTGGGGAACCACTTCCATTAATTAAAAGAGCTTTGAGATAATTATAGTGTTCAGCATTCAGTCACTCTTGATTCTTAGATGCATGAATAAATTATATTTAAAAATTTAATAATATTTCCAAAATTATTTACCAGTTACAAATTAGTAGCTCTCATTTTAAATGAATGAATGTGTGATTTACCTTTTACTGGCGAAGTTAGAAGAATTAGGTCCTCTCACACATGTAACTCACGAGTATAACTATTTACTGTTCATGCCTATTGAATACAAGGTGCCTTCATGATAATATTAAAATAGAATTTTCCGATTTCAGATTTCAATCACTGGCTCATGGTGCGAAGTATTTGTGTAGAAAGGATACAAAAAAATACATTATTATCAAGTTTTTCTTTATCAGTTAATTTCAGTTTCTGCCTGTATGTATATCCATTTCATTTCCCGTGCAACGATCTTTCTTTTTGTCCACATATTGAATACGAAGTTACTTAAAAACGTTGCATTAAGCTTTACTACTATGTATCAAAAAGTTAAAAAAAATAACGAGCACTGATAGAGCTGATCGCCGCACGGTCTAAGATTTTAGACTTAAGAGGGAATCGGCCTCTTTTTTGTAATGGCAAATTTTCAATGCATAGCATATGTTATGACAAAAATTTTTTTTTAACACGCTACTTTCGAAAAGCAACCCAGAGACACCTTTGATATGAATTTTACTATATATATATATATATATATATATATATATATATATATATATATATATATATAGTATATATATATATATATATATATATACTATATATATATATATATAGTAATTGAACTATAAAGATATAAAAGAACCAGAAAGCCATTGAACTACTAACACCTAGATGTCCTAGAACTCCAGTGTTTTTACACTTTACCGAAAACACACAAGTCTACCAGACCACCTCCTGGCAGGCCTATCATCTCCAGCTATGGATGCCCTACGGAAAGGATATCTGCTTATGTTGACGACATCTTGCAGCCGTTTGTAAGAACACTTCCTTCCTATATCAAGGACACAAATGACTTTTTAACTAAATTAGCTCAAATTAATCAACCCTTGCCTGACGACATCTTATTGTGTACTGTCGATGTAGAATCTTTGTATACAATTATTCCTACAGATGATGGTCTCAGCGCTGCCCAAAATTACCTTGATTCACGCCCAAACGATTCCAAACCTAGTACTAATTTCATTCTCAAACTTATGACCATGATCTTAACCTTAAATAATTTTAAATTTCAAGACCAAAATTACCTTCAAACAAAAGGAACTGCTATGGGCACACGGATGGCTCCTTCTTATGCCAATCTTTTTATGGGACTATTGGAAAAGAATTTTTTAACCAGTCAAAATTATAAACCTCTAATTTGGTTCAGGTACATAGATGATATTTTTATAATATGGCAGCATGGTATCAAAGAACTTAACGACTTTCTTTTTAACCTCAATAAATTTAGCATTTTAACATTTACATGGTCTATCTCACCAGATTCAGTAACATTCTTGGATACTGATGTATTTATTGAAAATCACAATTTGAAAACAAAAATTCATGTCAAAGACAGTAACAAAATGCAATATTTGCATTTCACCAGCTGCCATCCAGTTCACATTAAAAAATCTATACCCAAGAGTTTATCAATAAGAGCAAAAAATCTTTGTAGCAATCAATCTGACTTCCATAACTACATAAACAGACTGTCCCATGTACTTTTTGAAAGGGGGTATCCAAAAAATCTTGTTGATAGACAAATCAGAGCACCTAAAAATATTTCTAGTGCTATTAATCCTAATGATCCTAAATTTATCACCCAATATTTTCCTGGCCTTCATAAAATCAACAAAATTCTAAAGGTTTCTTTTCCTATTTTGGAATCTTCCCCTGAAACTAGAAATTTATTTTCTAAGCCCCCCAAAGTAATTTTTAAAAAACCTCCAAATTTACAAAACATTCTCTCTAGACCGAAATTAAAGTATGAAGGCAATACAAAAAGTAATAACATCAAATGTAATGTGTGCAATCCTTGTAACAAGCCAAGATGCGGCATTTGTAAGATGTTAATAAATTCTAAATCGTTTAAAAGTAGCACAACTGAAAAAGAATATCCTATTAAAGGTAACATTGATTGCACTACAAAAAACATAATTTATCAACTAACCTGTAAATTCTGTCCCAAAGACTATATTGGAAAAACCATCACTCCATTAAGAGTGAGAATGACCAATCATCGATTTGATGTTGCTCATCAAAATTATGAGAGACCATTATCTGCTCATGCGATTCAACACAATCAAAATAAATTAGAAAATTGCTTCAGCCTAAAAGGAATTTACCATTTAGAGCCAAACCCCAACCAAAATACCAATCTGATAAATTTAAGAAATGTTGAAATCGCACATCAATTAATTTTAAAATCAAGGCAACCAGATGGGTTGAACCTAAGATGATTCTCTTTTCCTTTTTATGACAAAAAAATTTTAGTTCTATGTAAACATTTACAAATATTCTACATACAGCTGATTGGGATCTTGTTGTTTATGGTATTTATTTGTTAAAATTTTATTTTGGTTATGTCTTTTGTTTTTGGTTTGAGTTCTGTTTATATGTTTTAATTCAGTGTGTTCTGAAGAAGGGTTGTGTCAACTCGAAAATTAAACATGAGCACTGAATTTTTGATTCTGTTTTTGTGTACACTATAAAGTACTTCGAAGAGTATATATATATATATATATAGTACACTGCAAGTACATATATATATATATATATCTAATATACTATACTAAACATCTACAAAACCTATGTAGGTCTTACAACTTATCTAATTCAAGAAGTCTTCTATACAGTGTACTTGCAGTATGTTCATGAAAGGTTAACACGTATAATATGACGTACTTTAGATACTATACTATTATAAGACTGAACAAAAAATTTTATATGGGATGATAGTTGCTAAAAAATACATATCACGTTGTAATAATATTAACCCATCCATTTTATTTAACACGATTATAAAGTCATATTCCAGAATCCAGAGTGCTCCATACGTGTTGTTAAATAAGCAACAAGGACTCAAATATTCCAAAATAGGTTAAGGACGAATAAACATACCAAATCCTTTAGGACATACAAGAGACTAGAAACATAATAAAAAATGTTCATACTACCGGGGTTTTTCTGGAAAGTTCTCATTGGCAGAATAAAAATTAACGGGGTGAAAATGTTTAAACAAATATCAAAGAATTCTAAGAAAACAAAATCCGAGGCCGGCGGCACTCGATTTATTCTGTTAGTTAGATCGATTGTTTTCGAAAAAAACACTGTCCACTCTATTGCTTACTAAATTTATTACTTATAAATAATTCTATTACAAAATATGCACAGAGTATCTATAAAATTACTACTTCACAATTGAAAAAATTAACGATCTTGATATACTGAACATGAGAGGAAATAAATCTAAAAATACATTATACTTTATGTTATATATTTTATTTTCTATAACGAAAAATACATATTACTCAATAATTTAGAACAATAATTGTTACGCGATAGTTCAGGAATACTTAAAATAATAATATTATTGTAATACAAAGGTCACCACACTAATTCAACAATATGCATAATTTTTAAGTAAAAAATCTACAATAAACAAAATCCTATAAGTGCAAACGTCCTTGATGTGTTTATAATATTACTTTAAAACATTTTCTTTTAATAAAAAAAATCAGAATTAGTGTAATCAGGATTTCTCAAAACTTTTAAGACTAACCACTTACTTAGCCATATAAAATACAAAATTACTAAGAATTATCTTTTTATTCCTAAATAAAAATCTTGATCCTATGATGGTTGTTAACCAAGTCCACAGTAATAATGTATCACACATTCGTTGAAATTAATTCTTTTCCATCTTCTATATGGTTTTGTAGTTAAGTGAATTTATTCATGTAACTACAAAGAAGTAAAGTTACTTATCATCTTGTATGCTATGTTCTCTAATTACTCGTAAAAACAAAAATATCAAATTACAATATTAGGTTAGTTTATTCCAGTTAAATCCTATCTGTTTAAACATTTTTGTGTGTATTAAGACAAACCGTTGGCTGAAACACATTCATACACAGACGAGTAAAATTAAATCAACAGTCATGAATGAATAGTTTCAAAAATGCAGTGTGCTAAAGTAGATATGACAGAACTGTAGTGTAATAAATCGCTGGTCGTGTTGACCTCTTTCAATAAAATGCTTTTAAAACGTAAAATTTTAATTGTGTAACATTCTTTACTCTGAGAAATTCATGTCTAATGAATTATAATTATTTACAGGCTCTAAACTGTATATTTAAAACTTATTTTTGACGTTGGTATTGCTTCATTTCCAACAAGTCAACGTTTCATCTTGAAATTTTGCTTAAAAGTATTCATTAAGGAACTTTGTACTATCTGCCATTTATTACCTGAGTTAGCAGCATTGTAAATATTTAACTGTCATTATGAGATTCTTTTATTACCTGACTGCCAAATGAAGCGAATATATTTAAACCATTAGACAAGAATAACTTTTTACTATATAACAGAAAGTTGATATTTGTATAATTACATTAAAAGTTTATGTTCGCTTATAATATTTCATTCTTATATAATCCAAATTCACATATAAGATCAATTAAGTAGGACTAATGTAGGTCATGAAGTGTTTTAGGAGTAGCTGGATTAAGAATCAACAACATAAAAAGTAGAATTTTTATGTTTCAATCTACATTTACAGATGTGGGTAAATGTTTACATAAAGATTACTAAAGTATAGATACCTGATAGTTTTGAGAAGGTACAGAAGAGAAACTAAACACCAGTTTCTTGGAAAAATAAGATCTTAGGAGTATAACTTATTGTTAGGCTGTCTAAATAAACATATTTAAGGCTGTTCTTACTTTCAGATCTTTTTATAATAACATACCTTTAGTATGAGACGTAAGTTGTAACAGACATATTCAATAAATACATTTATTTGAGTTTTTATGTGAAACAATAGTAAATAGCAACGACACGTTTTAGTAGCCTTCACCATAAAAGTAACAGGTCCTAAATATTTTAGTTTACGCCATTGGTGAATTTGGAAACTAAAAATTCAAGAAGTGTATTTATTTTCTTTATCTGAAAAGGTTGTATTTCCTAAACTAGAAAGATATTGATTAATTCAACAAAAATGAAAATTCTGCATGGAATTGTAGGTTTTACTGATATATTTGTTTAAAGTCAATTACTAAAAAAGAAGTTTTTATGAATGATTATGCATCAGACAGTTCAGGTTATTTTTGCTAGCGAAAACAGCGTGCGCGAATCAGCACTCGAATTTGGGACCTGGAGTTACATAAGCTGATATAGAATTACCCATCTCCGGTAGCGTTAGAAGTTATCTACTAGGCAAATTCTGTTAATTCCTTCTGCAGCACGTGCTTACTAGATATGCAAATGCATCTTTTACATTAATATGATTTATTTATTATTGCTATATAGTATTAATATTGCTATATACTGCAAAGTTCTTATCATGAAAAATAAATTGTAATGTAGTTTAAACGAAAAGTTTAAGTATTTAAAAATAGCAATAGCGTCCAGTACGGAATTACCGGATTTACAAATTTTTGTTTCGTGTACAAAGAGAAATACAGAACAATATGGGTTAAATTATTGTTTGTTTGCTAAACTGTTTACAGTTATATGAAATATTACATGTAAACACTTAAACATAACCTATTTCGGTGTTTTTATCATTAATATACCCTACTTTGAACTCACTGTTAATATTTAGCACACTACAGAATACCGGAAAGATGGCTGTGAGTCATAGGTAAGAAAATTGGTATCTTAAACAATTACAAGTTTGTATCAACTGTGTAAAGCAGACCCAAAATGCATAACGCCAATCAATATTTTTTTTTGAAACCGTTAGGCTGATATTACGTACACGTTCTGGGTACAGAAAGATTTTAAACAGTCCAAAAGGCACGCGAGGTGTTGTTTGCAGCAAGATGTTCAACTAAAAACTTAGAGACAAAAAAGTGTATTAACTGCAAGAATGAAAAGGTTACTTACTAGAACGTTAGATTAAACTTATTCTGACCAGTAACGAGTAATAGAATTGCAAAAATATGTATTATTTAAAATTAAAATAATAACAAGACAGTATATGACGATCACCCTTATTCCGAGATCGGACATGCACCATCACGTATAACTCATCTTTCTCTATGTAGAAATCTCATTCAAAATTTTATATCAGTTTTCTGGTAAGCAAGTAAAAGGCAAAAGTGCGATTAAGTTCAATATTGTCACGAACGTCTAACATTGGCTTCAATAATTATATTATAATTTATTTTTAATCTTCGAATAAAAATGTTAATTTCTAAAATCTTACATAATAGTACTCAGTTTTTTACATATTTATTTCTTTAATATTTTTTCTTGTCTATCATGGTTAAGAACTTTGAAAAAATATTAGTTGATGTTCCTCCAAAGTCAATTGGTTAATACATACTAATATCAAACACAGTGTTTCTCAAAAATAAATTAAACTTCATGCAAACGTTGAAATCTAAAGTGAGTTCGTTTTCGGGCTATCGTGCAGACTGACAGCCAGACAAAATTAAAATATTTCAAGCCTCACGAGTGATGAGTTTCGCTAAAGCTCAGCGTATTACTAAAGTTTTTAAATTATAACAGAACTAACTTAAGTGGAATATAATGATACAATATAAGGACCTATACCTATTACCAATATAAATTAATTTAAATCGTGGAGTTAAGGGTGTAAACTAAAAAAGTGGCTTTTGTGATAACTGTTAATTTTAAGTAACACCGACATCACCTATAACAACAAGCTAAGCACTGAATTTAATTTTTAAGAATAAAATTTCAGAAATAATTTCTAATAACCCAATAAATTTCTAAGGAGCCAGTATATTAAGTCTACTAAAAAGTATTTTAATACCATAAAAACTTAGTTTAAGCTCATATAAAAGTTGTCATTATGTGAGTTACTTTATCTACATGGTTATCGAGTCGTTACGTTTCTCAATAACATTTACCATTAGGAACCATTTCTGATATGTCTCTGAAATAGAGTGAAGACTATATTATTTATTCAATATTGAATATTTTAGGTACTTATTGAAAAAATTTATTTACCTCAGTTTCCAATTGTAAATGTTTGAGATTTTTCAAAAATTTATTTTACAATTTACATTCTTTATTTCAAAGATCTCCTTCAGAAATAAAGTTTATAGTATAACTACGTCATGGCCTTGACCAATAACACAAGAAATATTGAATATCAATCTTTACTATCATATATTTAGTTTAATGTAATATGTGTATGTGACAACCAGTGCCTCAGTTACCTTGGTCCCTGAATCTGGGTATAAACACCTGTAAAGTTAAATAGCTTGTGACTTTTAAACAAACATTTTGATTGTTGTCACCTGATTTTGCAGAAGATTGGCTTTCCTGTCAGTGTGTGATGAAAATTTTATTCCGATAAAAAGGTTTAGTGAAAAATTGTATAACAACTATGAGTTGACATTAAAACAAGAAAAAGACAATTAAAAGAAAGCTCTGGTGGTAATCTCATCAACTAATTGAAGAAAGTAAAAGATATAGACCATAATTCTCCTCAAATCTGTACAATAAAGTTTTTAGAAACGATTGGTTTTAACCAAATTAACGCAATACGTCATGAATTTTATTCCGAAGTCAACTAACATTCACTAGTTTTAAATTATTTTTAATATTAAAACTACTATATAATTCCTGAAAAATGTCTCTCAGACACACTGAAGTAAATAATTCTCTTAGTACTCTTTTCACTTGTTATAAAATATGTGAGAATGGATCATAAAACATTTCAATCCGTAGTCAGGGCTTCGTCCAACGTCCCTACCATCGAGCCTTGAGGAAGCTACAGAGTCCTCACCGTGGGATAACATCCGTGAGCTTCGCGCTCAGGAGGTCCCCCAACTGCGTCTTTCTATGGATGACTGATGACATCGACTACAACTTCGACTGCACCACGACACTTCACCCCACTGACAGGTAGCGAAAGCTACTAGGGCTATGACCCTCGAGACACAAGGCAAAAGTCTAACCGGCAGAGGCCTTTATAGATGTGGGGGATCCATCCCCCACAGTCACAGCGACTTGACTTGACTTGAACATTTCAATCGGGTAAAATACATAACAACAGTACAGAAATATTTGGTTCTAAAATTCCTGCTTATATCTATAAACGTTAATCCCATTATTTGGGGTAAAAGGATCACTTAAATCCCTCTTCAGGATGGCGTCCTTTCTCTTTTTTACGGACGACATGTTTAGGTCTGTAAAAGTAGAGGTCTTTTCGCACAGGTATATGCAGATGAGATGACATAATAATTCTTGTGACTGGTAAATTTAAAATCACAGTCACGGAATTGACTAATGCAACCCTGAAGAGAGCAGTAAACTGGTGTGATAGAACTGTCCTTGTGTTAACCCGGCCCAGGCTGCCCTTGTCACATTTGGAAGAGAACACTATGGGAGGCCATAGGTCCTTTTTTGTCGAGAAATTTCTATCAGCGAGTTTATGCAAAGTCTAATGTTGTTGACAGGTGCTAGAATTGGGGACCACGACTGGAAAGGTTTGTTGCCAGGGGAATATGGTTACTAATATACTGCAGGTTTCCGATCGGAGGGTCTTTTGGTTTAGAGTCGAAGTTATTGCAGTTGCTTTATATCTACTGGATTAAACCTAGACTAACGTTTGAGGTTTTTGTTTTGTGAATGAATGAATGAATGAAATGGATTATTTCCCAAATATATGTGCAATATTACAATCCAAACTGTACAATTAACTTCTAAATTTTTATTACATTACCGAACGGAGTTAGAAATGAGAACAAAGAATAAACATCATAAGGAATAATCATCAGGGAATAAACATCATAAAAATAACGTCATGTATAAAACATTGTCCTCGGGAAATGAGCCGAGGACAATGAAACCGTATTTGAGTATTTGTGGTTAAATACTGGGTCGGATTTGCTTGCGTCATAAGGATATCCTGTCTGGAAATAAGCTCCTAACTGACTCGGTTACCGCCTTAGATGATTGTTATAATCTTGCACGTCCTGTTCAATGTGCTGCACGTGGTCACAATAATTTTTCCACTTAGCAGGAGTGGAAAAATTATTAACAATATAAACAATTCGCAGGGTTGGCTGTGGGGCCAAGCGCCTAATAAAGATTCTAATAAGATTTTTTCCCCTTCTCTGATATATGTGCTACATTATTAGTGTTTGGATGCAATATCCAGGGACACTGTTCTACATGACATGTTATACTATTGCTAATTATTCTACAATAGTTTATATTAAAATGCAAACTCTTTTTTAGATATTTGATGTGTAATAATCTCAAGAGCCTTAACGGACAGATTTAAACTAAACTTGATAAGACCATTACTTAGATACAATAAAAACTTATGCGTATTTGTATTTATAAGTATTTCTTACAAATGTTTACGATATCTGTATATTATGTAATAACTTTAATATTAATTTAATTTTTAATTTAACATTGTATTATTTCACTGCTTACCGTGTGACAGGACGTATTATAACTTGTGATAAAAGTATTTTGTATTTCAATATATAAATATCATAATTCGTAGTAAGATGAAAATTGTAATGGCAAGTACAATTTATACAAATAGCAGCAATGACATAATAAACCAATTTACATATTCTGCTATATTATAAAATACTTATGTTTAGCTTGTTGGACATTTCCCATACATTATTTCATAGGCAAGTGTCTCAATAGGTAATAAATTGACACTTTAGATAATTCTGTACATCGATTTATCATCATACGATAGTATTAATTTCTTATGAATTAATAAAGTTTGTGGCTCACACATAAATAAGATACCTCAAAGTACATTTGAGACACCGGATAGGTTATTACATAATTAGTAAATAAGCTTCTTAGGTAACAAAGGCGCATTGTGAGAGAATCCCATTTACTCGCATCATCATACGCTAGTAATCTATTCCTTACGAAGACTTAAGAGAATGGAAGCTTACAATTGAGTATAATATCTAAAATTTACAATTAAAAACAATTTCTTTAATGTTTTATCCTTCATTTTTTTGGCATTGTAAACTAACTAATATAATTATTAATAAAGTAGAGTACAATTTATAAAATAATTATATGATTAAATGAACCAATTAGAGGATGTTGTTTTCTTTTTAATTTTTATATAAGAAATATAAGAACAAGACATTTTATCAAGCAGACGCGAGATGCCTGCACATACACTATATGGATACTAGAACAGAATACATAGTGGAATTATAAATATACTAGCATTTATTGGTATATCTACGAGCCCAACAGTAACACAATACATTTACTGTCTAAAATAGTGGCATGATCGTTAAGTATTCATTAGTTTTAGTGATAAAGTAAAGACCCAGGTATTACAATTTAGGTATATTTACAAAACTAAGATTATTTTAAAGGATAAACAAACCTTTGTCTTTGCTGGAATAAATATTCAATTTTAGTAAACATTTATTTGGGATTTTAATTTATAATGAAATGTTAATAAATAAAAAGGTTTGCATGTAACAACGGTATAAACGGCTATTGTCTACTATATATTATTATAAATCAGAAATCAAGAAGAGGTATTTTCAGATATAAGCTTTTCTCCAAAAAAATTGTATTTGAGTGTTAAACCACAAAATAAAACTCAATAAAGTTTACTTTTAATCTATTTAAATGTAATTAAAGTTGATATTAACTTTTAAAACCATATTTTCATACGGTTCCAGTTTTCTTGTAAATGAAATTGTAAATCTTACAACGCATAATGTCCAACATTTCAAACGAATATCATTTTTTTGCTTATAGTTTTATACGTCAAATAAATGTAAGACATCACAGAGTATGGCGTTGATCTGTGAAACCCCCTTGAACACATCTTTCGTTGAAAACACTATAATCCTGAAGGATATGTCAAAGGAAAATCGTTGAAGTATAAGTTCTGAAATCATGTGTAATACACCATATATTGAATCAGCATGGTAATTTTACTACTAATTTATAACGTAAGATTAGATGAGGCAATTTCTACTGATTTGGGTAAACAATCCAACTAGTCATTAACTAAATATTATTAAGCACAAACGTGCAAGATTATAAAAATCATCTAAGGCGGTAACCGAGTCAGTTAGGAGCTTATTGCCAGACAGGATATCCTTATGATGCAAGCAAATCCGACCCATTATTTAACAACAAATACTCAAATACGGTTTCATTGTCCTCGGCTCATTTCCCGAGGACAATGTGTTATACATGATGTTATTTTTATGATGTTTATTCCATGATGATTATTCCTTATGATGTTTATTCTTTGTTCTCATGTCTCACTCCGTTCGGTAATGTAATACAAATTTAGAACTTAATTGTACAGTTTGGATTGAAATATTGCACATATATTTGGGAAATAAATCAATTCATTAATTAATTCATTCATTCATTCACAAAACAAAAACCTCAAACGTTAGTCTAGGTTTAATCTAGTAGATTTAAAGCAACTGCAATAACTTCGACTCTAAACCAAAAGACCCTCCGATCGGAAGCCTGCAGTATATTAGTAACCATATTCCCCTGGCAACAAACCTTTCCAGTCGTGGTCCCCAATTCTAGCACCTGTCAACAACATTAGACTTGGCATCAACTCGCTGATAGAAATTCCTCGACAAAAAAGGACCTATGGCCTCCCATAGTGTTCTCTTCCAAATGTGACAAGGGCAGCCTGGGCCGGGTTAACACAAGGACAATTCTATCACACCAGTTTACTGCTCTCTTCAGGGTTGCATTAGTCAATTCCGTGACTGTGATTTTAAATTTACCAGTCACAAGAATTATTATGTCATCTCATCTGCATATACCTGTGCGAAAAGACCTCTACTTTTACAGACCTAAACATGTCGTCCGTAAAAAAGAGAAAGGACGCCATCCTGAAGAGGGATTTAAGTGATCCTTTTACCCCAAATAGTGGGTTTAAAGTTTATAGATACAAGCAGGAATTTTAGAACCAAATATTTCTGTACTGTTGAATTTTAAATGTAGCCTACATGAACATTTTAGGAATTTAATTATGGAAATAGAGAGTCTGGAAAAAGGTGAGGAAAATTATTACAGTAAGGTGTCAATTTATTAGATTCCGGTGACATTTTTTATCAGTTTCTTGGTAAAATGGATATTATGTTTACCCACTGTTCATTGCTTAAAAGTTTTTTTGGAATTTAAAACATGCTGAGAATTGTTTTCATTTTTAGATTACAAAGAAATATGAGGAGTTTTTATGGTTTAATTTTGTAAAACAAATAGTCAAAATGGTCATTTTATTGAACTCTCTATTGCTTCAAGGACTTAAAACTAACAACAAAAACGAAAATACACGTATTTATAGGTTTAGAACTAATAAAAATTGATCTGACCAATTATTCAGTGTTTTATTTTCTGATGTGATTTAAATGTTAGTCTCAGAACTAAAACAACTAATAGGCGACTTATAATATATAATAAATGAATGAAAAGTACAATTCGCTGGAAAGTTCTAAAATTTATCGGTACTGTTAAGAAATAAACATTATAAAGAAGTTGTGTACTGGAGTCATTCTGGTAAAGCTGTACATTACGAGGGTGTCCTCTCAATTTAAAAGTTAAGCAGACGCATTTGTATACGAATTATTTATTCTAGTTTACCACGACACATAAGTTAAATTATTATTATTAGTGATAGCAAGAATACTATTAGAAGATGGAAATTAAATCCAAGTAAGAAGTTTTATTACTGCCTCATTTTAATTTGCCATGTCTTATCTCTTGTACTGTGGATGCGTGCTCTGGTGGATGTTTACATAACTAACGGAATTAGTTAGGAATTATAGACTATATCTTTCTTAAAAATTATTTGAAACCGTATTTTATATTATTAGGTTTTAGACATCGAACGGGGTGTAGTTATGTATTACTAATGTTACTCAGATAGCGTACACTTGTTCAAACTAAACATAATATGTAGCCTAACCAAAAAAGCCCAAAAAGTTGCACTAAGACGTACGTTAGAACATTATTCCCATAAAATATTAAATGTTTGTCATCAACCATGGAAAACAGTTCAAAACTGGTGTTACGCTCAGAATTTAGAAAGTGATTCAACCCAATTCTCCCTGCACGCTTCGGGTACAGAGAGGATTAAAACAGCCCAAACACGAGTTTTGTAGCTTTCTATAAAGAAAATCAGGGAAAGTCTTTGAAAAAATAAAAGGAAATTAAGCAAAATAATACATTATATTTTAAACTTCAAAGTTTTATAGAAACTTTTCATGAGTTTTGTGTTGTATTTAATAGTCACTAAACCTAAAGTGTAAATTGCTTTTGATATAAAGAGTCATTATTAGGAGAAATTGTGATTAATCAATAATAAAAGTAACTCATCCTTGTAAGTCCTGGTCCTCGTCCAGCTTCTGACCATCACATTGTACTACATGTGGTGATTACCTGACGTGCTGCAAGTTGAACGACTTTGGAAATGCTGACACATACTCGTAATACTATTTAATGATCCAAAACATTAAAATATCAGACCTTTGTTGTTTCTATGGATATGAAATATTGTTTGAATGGAAACTGTTAATTATATATCATATGGGTTTCTCATTCTTTTATCTTTTGGCGCCTTTTCTAATAAAAAGAAATTAATTTCTTCTTGTCTGAACTCCCATACACACATGGGCTAACTTGAAGAATTTTTGTGATTTTTTTCTAAAACAACTTAGGTTAAGAAGTGCCTAAAGTAATTATAAGTTAAAAATAGCTGGGACTGTAACACTGCAAATCTGTAAAAAGCATAATGTTAAAACACAAACGAGTTCCCGCACGCGCTCGTTTTAGTGGTGCATGGGATGTATCTTGTAAAACTTGCATGTTTACTGAATAAAGATATTTTTCAAACTTTGTAAACATTATATAGACAAACCATATATTCATAAGTTATTCACTATGATATAATTTCATAATGGTATTTTGGAATGGTTGCTTTTGTAAATATACCTCTGGGCATTTAGGTATAAGATTTTCGGGCGAAAGATTACTTATCCATTCAGAGTGAAAACCAAATATACACTTTGATAAAGTCAGTTACAGTTATTTTTGAGGTTGAGTGGTAGATGTTCCGATAAATTTGCGGATCATTTGTAGAGAGGCCGATTTTTCTGTTTTGAAGCACTGAGAAACAAAAGGCAACCACATATCAACTTCAGTAGTCTCAAAAATATGTGAGGGCATTCAAGCAGAGCCTCTAAGGAATGTTCAAAACACGATCAGAATGCCAGTGATAAAACACCCTTTACTATCACAACGTAGTAAAATAGAAGCAGGTATTTAATATATTTTCTTAGGTTCCCTATATAATGTACAAAGCCGATTATCTCTAAAATGCTGAGTCTATGGAGATATTCTTATTCATGGCAATAACTCCGTGATTTCGCATACCCTTGTACAAAGAGACCACTTCTACTTAATGACAAACTGGCCGTTTACAATAAAATTTATAAGGATTAGAAGTAATGCCATCCTTAGGGAAACCCCAAAATAGTATTTTTAACCATTCTAAACATTGGCATGTATTTGAGGTTATAATATACAAAATACTTCTTCCTATGTACAATTAAAGTAATCTATGTACTTATTTTAGCTTGGATTATTGGAAGTCTTAAAAAGGAAGAGAATACATTACTGCACGTGTCGCAATATACTAGTTTTAGAGAAATCAAACAGTAGCTCCTTGTAAAATCAAGATATTACAATTTAGTAAAAACAAGCTTAATATGTGGCTGTTTTAAAACATGTTGTGAAATTTTCTCTTATGAGAGTTATCGTTTTCATAAGTTGAAGATTAAAAAGACAGCAACAGTTGTTTAAGAAAACTGTATAAACTAAGTTACGGATGAATTAAATCCGAAAAAAGTTTAACAACCTTCAACTTTCAACAATTTATCAGTTCTTTTTCATACCTGTTTATCATTTTGGTGGATTTTCCATATCGGATGTTTGATAACATTGAATAAATTTAATGGTTAAACCGAAAGTAAACGGATATATGTAAATCATAATCAGTAATTAAGAATATCTAATAAATAAAAAAATAGATTTCTTTGGTTAGTTATATGATTTAATAATACTATTATTCAATTTAAATATTTATTACTTAGAGCATTATTAAAGAAGATTACTCCAGCAAATTTCTCTCTCAATTTAGCAGTTCAGCTCGACGCATTATTCTTCAAAGCGACTCTTTTAATTAATTTTTTATGAAAAATATATTATTATTTGCAATTACTTACAGTACAAATTAGACTATTTTTAGTTATATTTGAACCTAATCAGGCGTTTCAATTACTGCATAACTTCCTACTCTCTTATTTACTGTCCTGAAAAAGAGATCTGGTGTTCATTTACGAAACTAATTGAATAATTTAACAATTATAGACAATATTTCTGTTATAAACTCAGCAAAATGGTTTTTTATATTTATTGATTTTAAACAACCAAACGCGATTTATTAAGGCATTTTAACCATTCATTGTCAACTACAATACACCGTGATTCATAGTTCCGGTGACGGTTATGCCTAGGTTAAGTTGAACAGCCTTACCAGTGTTTAAGTTACAGTGTGTACCTCTCCCCAAATTACTCCGCACGAGAGTATCTGGAAAGGTTGGAAGCGCTGGAAGAAAGTCTCAGAAACGTCCCTGGGCGTGTTACAGTGGCGGGTGACTTCACTGTCCGTGCGGGCGAATGGGGTATCCCCGTGACTAACGTAAGGGGAAGACATATTTTGGAGATGGTCTCGAGACGCGATTTGGAAGTCGTAAATAGAGGGACAAGGCCGACTTATTGTACGTAGTAATCCGACATTAAGTAATTCTTTACATAATTAATAACTTATAGAGTAGTTCAGTTCCGATTATTATTTTTAATTAAAATAACTATTATCTGTTTTATTCTTAACTAATAGGAACAAAGTTACTCTCAGTTACGTTTTGTATTTATTTTAAATGAGGATTTTTTAAAGATAAATCTTTTATTAAAACTGTATTGTTTCAGAAATTACATGTTTAATAACAACAAGATGTGTCACAAAATGAAAAATAACTTATTTTTAATATTACAATAAACAAAAAGGCAAATATAAATTTCATTCTGAATATCTGTGAAGGTTTAATTCCAGAGCTCTGTGATGGTTTCAGAAACTAATTGGTTAAATCAACAATTACAGACCATATTTCTACTCAAATCTGTAAAGTGTTGTTATTATTTTATTGAGTGTAAACAATTAAATGTTATTAAGATATGAATTTTGTTCCTAAGTCAACTAGCATTCGCTTATTTCAAGTCATGCTCAATATTGCACTGTTATTAAATGTCTGAGTGATATCTCTAAGACATATTTAAGTAAATAATTCTCCAAGTAATCTTTACACTACTTATCAGATATGTATGAACGGATATTATATAGCTTGGAATACGTGTGGATTATTGTTGTAAACCGATTCTTTCTGTACACTTAGGGTACTACAAGGATTAAAAACACAAATATCAATTGAACTAAAACTCGAACTCAGGTCATTAAGTTAGTAAGTTGAGACAAAATTACTGCACTACGTTAGAAGAAGTCTTTAAGGCACATTATGGTAATGAAGAATGCTTATGCTCCCTAACTTTGCAAGTACACCATTTGCAATAGTAAGGTGTATTTAATATCGTTGTATTACATTAATATTGCTATACAATGTAGTTATTGTAATGAAACTAAAATAATATTTAGTTTAAGCGAAACATGTTAAGTATTTGAAAAAGTCAGTGGAGTCCAGTACGGAATTCTTACTGTAATACTAAGGTTGACTGATTTTTTTGTGTACCATAGAAGTACAAAAATGGGTTTAATTATTGTTTTTCTGGTAAACTGTTCACAAGTATAGAAATTATTACATGTAAACATTTATACATATTTCAGTTGGGCTTTTTTAGTAATAATCCGTCATTATTCACTACTTTGAACTCACTGTAAGTATTTGTGCTACTATCAAATACTGGGAAGTTAGCTGTGAGAATAGCTAAGAAAATGGTTTTCTAAAAGGATTCTATGACTCTATCAACGTATGCATCATCTTGGAAAATACAAATTGGATTCTGCATTCACGCTTTCTGTACATGAGAATTATAAACAGCACAAACCGCAAATTTAACTGAAAAAGTACCATAGCTTTTACGGAGAACATACCAGAGGGATTTGTTTTGTATAGTAATCATACTAATGCAAGATATAAGTGACGAAAATATTAGCAAAAATACATTTCTGATTAGTTTTAATCGTGTTAATATTTTTAAAATATATTTTATAGGTTATTATTTACTTTAAACCATAATAAATGCAATAGTATAGTTATTTATGCTGCAATAAATTGGCCATAAAAAATACACTACGTACTGTTGATATCAAGAGATAGTGAGAGCAGAAAATTTGACTTATGAAACATAAAAATAACTCACTGTAGGTCCTGGTCCTCTCTCTGAGCCTCACGTCGTGTTTCTTGTTCCGTGGTTCTCCGAGGTGCTGCGATTAGAGGAATTTTGAATATATTACTGAAAAATTCAAAACATTTAAATACACAGAAAATTTCTACCGCTGTTTCCATGGATATAAGAAATTTCGAGGTGTACTTCTGTAGGGGACGTATCACCTGCTTCTTTAATAAGAGTCAATAAGTTGATCCTACGAAACCGACGTTCTTTTACAAGTATATACACATGCACAAGATTTATTTGTACCTATTTTCTAGTCTAGTGGCCAAACATTTACGAATATAAGCAAACAGCCTTGATTTTCGTAAAAGTGATGACATCTTTCTTCCAAATATAAAATTGATCGTCAGAAAAAAGAAGGTTTGGTGTGGGAGTCATATTAAAAGTAACAACGTAGGTAAAAAATACTAAGCGCTATGTTTATAAAAAATAATTGTTTTATTAAAACCGGTTTAAAACTAAATCTAACTGTCATACACGTAAGTGATAGTAATATCACCGTCAGGCAACGAAATGGAGAAACTAAATTAGCCATTTACAGCCAAGTATTTGATATCAGTATAATTGTTAAACATTAATTTTATTTTATTTCCACAAAGTGTAACCAACAAAACCTTAAACCTATAAATAAATCTTTGTAAAATACACTAGTATATTAATCTTTATGTTTTATTCCAGCCTTGGCCATTGAACGTTCTCAGCGTGGCCTGTTCTGACATGCACCAAGGGTTTTATCATTTACGCAGTACTACACATCTTGAAGCAAAAAAGAGAATATATTCCTTGATTGAAAACTTCTATAATAAATTACTTTTGAAAGTTTTTTTAAAATTATAACTCAATTTAATTGGAATGAGGACTTTTAATATGACAATTAGTATAGTAAAATTTCTATTAACAAAGTGTAAATTTACAAACAAATATTAATAGCGGATGTCTTAATAATAAAAGTGGAAATAGAATGTTTTATTACGTGGTACCTTACATTTAATTATAAAAAACCTCTAAATATAAACATAAATTCAATTTCCAAAGCTACATATTTTGTTTAGTTTTTTTACACTTAATTATTCATGCGATTACATATTATATTTCTAACTTTAAACATTAATAGCTAATGCATCATTTACGTATGTAGATTTATGCAATAAAATAGGACACCTTATCCCGTAATGCAGGGTATAGCCCAGATGTGACGTTATTAGGTTTTATAGTCAGTCCTTGGAAACTGAGTAAGAAACTTCCAGTGTAATTAGTAAACGGTTTTTAAACTTAAAGAGGATACGACAGACTAATGTGTTAAGAAAAGTTGTTTTCTGGAATGTTACTTTTAGCCAGATTTTCTCTTGCATACGAAACATATTTGAATAAATATACCTTAATTATAAAGATATAAATATATATCTAATACACCCTATTGGTTATGACATTATTCATTAGAATATAAAACAAATGATTTGGACCCCTTTTCAACTATTAGTTAGCAAACTTGACATTGAATACGGTTTGTGAAGAAAATCATTGATTTAGGATTGATTTAAATCACTAATTAAATTTCCAAGAAAAAACGGAAAAATATCGGCGGGGGAGAATATACAACTATTTATTTTCTGAACAGTTTTTGGTCTTTATGGTTACACGTTATAGTCCGAACTCACCTTCAGTCTAATTTTACTACATTACAATATTTACTTAGGGGCTTGTGTTAATTAATCTTTATTCATCTATGATTCGTCCGTGGACACTTGTATGGGTGTAGTCCGTTTTTAGTCAGTTGTGGAGGTTCAAAGTTCAGATTAACTTTATGGAAGGCTATATTCAGCAAAAGACGAGTTAGGTTTAGAAAGATGTTTCTCGCCACCTATCTCCCTGTGTATTAGGGCGTATCCTTCAAGGTCCTGAACGTTGGACAATTCATTATTGTCCTGCCATTTACTCATCTGACATGGCTCTAGTAAGTTTTTATTCTTGTCAGTCTAAATCGAGAAAAATTCCAAGGCTGATAGAAATAACGTCTGTAGTTTTCATGAAAGTTATTCCCAGCACCATCCATGTCACAACATGAGCATTTCAAATTTTCAGTTATTCGATCTAAGAACCAAACTGGATGAGTGTAGGCCTATGTAAAGGTATTGACATTAGTATTATGATTCCTTTGCAATTAAATCTTTCAATACTAGACTCAGAATATTGGATTGGAAATTGGCACTACACTCCAGATTCAATTGTTACTGCTTGGTAGCTTGAAACTTAAGGAAATGAGTGTTCAGACTTCTAACACTTAAAAATGGGAAATAAGCACTAATATTATATAATATTTGTGTAACAATTATGTTATGTGTAACGTAATAGTAGTCTACGCTAAGAGTGCAGGCAAAAATTTTAACTCTATAGCTCAATTCAATTTCGAGATATCCTGCGGACAGATATACAGACAATAATATACGAAAGACATAAATACATCCACGGGGAAAAAAGAAAAATCGTGTGAACTTACTATGTGATAGGCTTTTATGGCGCTCAGCCTTATTCCTTGGTTGGACTAGCACCATAATATAATTCATACTTGTCTATGTTGAAATCTCAAGCAGGATTCTAGAACGGTACGGATATACAATTTCTGATAAGCAAGCGAGTGTAAATGTAAAGTCATATATTGCTAATAACTTGTAATACTGACCACAATATGTTATAATTTCTATTTACTCTATGAATAAACATGTCATTATACTCTCACATGTTAGTTCACAGATTTTTAAAATATTAATTAATAAGTCCACTTTGTTGCTTCTATCATGGTTCCATATGAGGACAAAAATTTGCTAACGCTCAGCCTAATTCATTCGATTGCCATGAAATAATATCAAACACAGTAACGCAGCTATGGTTGGAAGAGCTACTTCTATGTGAGTGTTGAGTTTAGCTCCAGTTTACCTTCCTCTTACGTGCAGCAACTGGAATAAACCGTCTTCCACTCAAGCAAATCTTACGTGCAAGAAAATCTTCCAAACATTACACACGTATGGTGAGAAGAGATGGTTTCTTGAGGAAGGTAGTGAATTTTGTCAATGTGTGGAACGATGTAGAGATTCGTTTTAACTTTTTTCGTTTTCGTCGCCGACTATTTTTTAAATAAATCGACATGTAAGAAGTCTGCAAGAGCAGATTGTATACGCTGCACTAAGAGGAATTTGAACTGGAGCTAACGCAAAATACACCTTGAATCAGCCCTTCCCCCCATATCTGCGTTATGGAACAGTATGTAGCTCCATTGTGCTTTTGGATTGTGTCAGTCAACATCGTAGTGCTCTCACTTGTGCACCTGTTGAGACATGAGGATACAGGGTGCGTTATGTAAATAAAGAGCATTTCATAAAAAGCAAAATTATTTATTCATGGGATTTGTATGAATAAATTATTTAAGATATTCTCTTTCTGCATCAATATAACTACGTAGACAATACTGCCATGATTGGAAAGCACCCTGGAACTCCTCGACTGGAATGCATCTCAGGAGCCCTGTAACTTCAGCTTGGATGTTCCCCACCGTCTCCCATTCCTTTCCCTTCAGCTCTTTTTTCAGTCGGTGGAAAAAAATAACACGGAGCTATGTTAGGGCTGTAAGGAGGCTGGGACACCACGAGGAGGTCTTGTTCTGGGTAGGATAGTTGGTAACGACGAAGGCCGTGCGGCTGGGGGAATTTTAGTAGTGGAGCTTGAAGATGACTTTAATATCAGGCCTGATACAGGCGATCTGGCGTTTCAGTCTGGGGTGCCCCCAGATAAAAGACTGAGTTGACAGTTTTTCCTGGCGGTAAAAACTCAAAATGGACGATTTCTCGAACGTCAAAGAAGATTATCAGCAATTGAATTTAATATGTAAATCTAGCATTGGAATCCACTTAGGTACCTACTCATAATAATGTATAATTTTAGTTGGTCTGTTATTATCTCTGGTACTCTGAAATAGAGCTCTGGCGTGAATTTCAGTTACTAATAGAATGAGTTAAACTTCTAGAACATATTTATGTCACAATTGTTTGGCACTGAGTTTTTAATTATTGAAGTATACCAGTTAAACAAAAATTATTTACTATTTTTATACGTTTGAATAAAAAGCATTGACTAATTTCAACTCATTACGAATACCTTGCTTACCAGATATGCTAGAAATATTACTGTAAAATAATTAAGAAAATTATTCTCATGAGCAGTAATGTATATTTTTGATAAAACTACGTGAAAACTTAAAATATCTATAGCTGTCCGTTCTGTGTTAAATAATGTAAACTGATTCTCTCTGTACTCTTGGGTACTAAGGGGATTATACACATAGCACCAAACATAAATTAGTAGTTTTACCCAAAATATAACAATGGAGTATATTAACAATATAATATTATTACTTGTTAGAACTACATTTGAACTATTCTAGTGTTTTGTGCTTCAAATAATGGCTAAAATTGGAATGTAAACTACTTTGTATAACGAGAATTAGTGAGTAAATCTACGAATTATATTGAATTAAAGTAACTCATCCTTGTAAGTCCTGGTCCTGGTCCTGATCATGCTTCTGGCCATTACATCGTGTTCCTGGTGCTACTTCCGTGACTAGCTGTGAACGAAGTTTAAAAAATTCAGTGACATAACACTTTATAAATATTTAAAAACGTTAAATTATCAATGCCATGTTGTTTCCATGGATATAAAATAATATTTTGTGTAAACTGCTGCTTACGTTTTAGCTGTCCCCTATATTGCTGACGTCACGACTACTAATAAAACTAAACGCTGATTTACCCCAACACATATATTTTAGGGGCACAAACCGGTAAATAAAACGTAACTGTAAAGATTCTAATAAGATTTTTCCCCGTTTCCGATCTATGTGCTACATTATTAGGGTTTGTATGCAATATCCAGAGACAATATCCTATTCTACAATAGTTTATATTATAAATGCAAACTCTTTTGAAGATTTTTGAATGTGTAACATTCAATCTAACCCTATTGGGCAGATTTTAACTAAACATAAAAGGACCATTATTTAGATACAATGAAAACTTATGCGTATTTTTATTTTGAAGTATTCCTTAAAACATTTTACGAAATTTGTATATATTTTAATAACTTAAATACGAATTGAAGTTTAAATTTAGCAATATAGTATTACGCTGCTTACCGTGTAACAGGACGCATTTTTTAAAGTATTTTGTATTTCTATATATAAATATTATAAGTCGTAGTAAGACAAACATTTTAATGGCAAGGACAACATATTATTTATATAAGTCGCAGCAATTACATATTAAACCAATTTAGATAATCTGCTTTCTTATAAAACACTTATGTTTAGGTTGTTGTACATTTCCCATAGAGTATTTAATAGGCGAGTGTCTCATAAGGTAATAAAGTTACACTTGAGATAATCCTGTATATCGAATTATCATCATGCGATAGCAATTAATTTCTTTTAAATTAGTTAAATTAGGGGCTCTCAAATAAATATCATTTACATACATGTACTCTAGTATATTTGAGACAACGGATAGGTTATTACATAATTAGTAGTAAGCTTTTCAGGTAACAAAGGCGGATTGGTCCTATGTCATCATATCATCAATTCCTTACGAAGCCTTTAAAGAATGGAATCTCACAAATGAGTATAATATCTAAAGATTATGATTTAAAACAACTTCGTTATGTTTTGGCAATCAAAACAATGGATCAGCAAAATAGTAATAGATTTAATATTTTCGAAAATTTGATTGATAATAGTGCTGACATAGATGAAGACAAGAACTATTCACCCTCAGAATGTTCAGAGAGTTCAGACTCAGAAGATCAAAGAAGATTAAAAATCAAGAAAAACAAGAGCCCAAATAAAGTTTACATGAATAAAGGACTACTGACCAGTCAAGCATCCACCTCGACTTTTAGGCTTGATTCTTCTGAAAAAGAGGCCCGGATTGCGGCTCCTGCTGCCCCAGCGACCTCCCATGGCCTGATGGAGACCTCCGATGGCCCATTGGAGAACATCCACGGCCTGCAGACTACATCTCGACCCAGCAACGCCGTGCCACCCGGGACAGGAGAACAGGGCCCGGATGAAGTCAGGATTACCCCCGAGAGCTGCCAGGGTGCGGCGACCAAGTGCCAGGGGAACCCACGCCGGTCGGAATCCCAAAAATGCCTTTCCAAAGGCCACCTGACACCACCAGGGACTTCTGTTCCAGTTGCCCAACTGATGGATCCAGCTACTTCTGAGGCCAACTCTGGGACTTCAGGCCGTCCCGCCGCGGGTCTGCGGAAAAGACAAGCGGCTCCAGCTCCGACTCTTCCGCCGAAAAGCCTACGGACGGACACCAACGCAGGCGAAGACATGGACGTCGAGCGAGGGCCACGCATTCCACCCATCATCCTGGACGTCACCAAAGGATGGGCCAGCCATGCTGTTACTATCAAACAGCTGGTTGGGGGCGACCTGGAGGCAATCTGCACCGCTCCGACGCTACGGCTGAAGACGAGCACCGTGGCAACTACAAAGGTACTTACAGGAACAGGGGCTGAAGTTCCACACTTTCGCCATGACCACTGAGTGCCTCCTCAAGGTGGTGATCAAAGGTCTCCCAGCCACCCTATCGCCGGAAGAGGTCGTCGAGGCTTTCCAAGGAGATGGCTATGGCATCGTAGAGGCCAAGCTCCTGAAGACAAGACGTGGACAACCGACCAGCCTGTGGCTCATTACCCTCCGTGGAGGCGATGGGCTCCGGCCTCCTACTGATGACTACACCGCCCGGACTCTGTTCTTCTGCAGGCTGGAGGTCAGGAAGTACACCAGGCCTAGTGGACCAGTCCAGTGCCACCGATGCCAGGGGATTGGGCATGGCTCCAGCTACTGCCACCTTGAGCTCCGCTGCGTACGATGCGGTGATAATCATCTGTCCAGCCTCTGCCCGAAGGAAGCTTCAACCCCGGCCAGATGCTGCAATTGTGGAGAGGCCCACTCTGCCAACTACCGTGGGTGTGACAACTTCAAATACGAGAAGCAGCTCTCGTATGCTGCCGTTGCCAGGAGGGTTCAGAGGCCTGTACCTTCCAGCATTGAGCCTCCTAAGCCTCGAGAAGCTCCACCTCCACCCGAGGAGTTACGAGAGGAGAGTCGCCTTCATCGCAGACTGCGAAGGGAGTATCAGCAGTCCCGATGTCCCCACGCCAAGCAGACCTTCAACCGCAAGGCCAGGAAGTGTTCTCGTCTCCTGGCTGAACACAGAGCGGCTGCGTGGGATGACTTTGTGGAACATCAAGCAGACGGTGGTGTCGGCGGCATCTGGAAAATCTCCAGGGCACTTCGAGGGGAGAAGTAGACCAACCGTCCACTTCATGGACAGCGTGGTATTGTCTACTCTCCTGGAGATCGAGCAGAGGCCTTCGCCGACACCATGGAAGACCAATTCTGCCCACACGCGAATGTCTACAATGAGGACACGTGCGAAATGATTCAAAACTTCCTGGAGGAATACCAACCTGACGAAGACGACCTACTGCCCACTGTGACTACACTTAAATTGCAAGACCACATTCGCCGCCTTCGCCCGAAGAAAGCCCCTGGCCCGGAATCCTTAGGAACTCCAGCATTGAAGAACCTGCCGGCTTGGGTGATCGTCACGATCACCTGCATCTTCAACTCATGCCTACGCCTGGCTCACTTCCCGACCACCTGGAAGGATGACAAGGTGATCATTATACCCAAGCCCGGCAAGGACCCTCTCTTCCCAAAGAACTACATGCCGATCTCCCTCCTGCCTGTGCTCTCCAAGATTCTGGAGAAGGTCGTCTTGGCGAGATTCCCTGAGGAGTTCTTCACGTCTATCAGGACAGAACAATTCGGCTTCCACACCGGCCACTCCACCACCCTTCAGCTTCGCAGAGTCCTGAACAACATCACCGGAGCTGTAGGAAGGAAGCACCACTCCAATTCGGTCCTGATAGACGTGGGCAAAGCCTTCGACAAGGTGTGGCACAAGGGACTGCTCTTCAAGCTGTCATCGTCTCCATTGCCTGGCAGTATTTTCCGGCTGCTCCGCAGCTATCTCCACCTCCGGACCTTTTCCGTCAGCGTTACCCGATCCACCTCCACGACCCGCCCAGTGACATCTGGTGTGCCACAGAGATCAGTCCTCGGCCCGATCCCGTACCTGTGGTACACAAACGACTTTCCGGTCGCTCCGAGAGTGCAGCTTTCCCTGTACGCGGACGATGCGCTCATCACGGCTACTTCTGCCAAACTGAGGATGGCTGGGTTTTACATCCAGCGGCAGCTGCACCTACTGGAGCCCTAGTTGACCAAGTGGAGGATCAAGGTCAACGTTGACAAATGTGAAGCTATAAACTTCACAAGGACAAGGAGACAAGCGGACGGCCGTCCTCTGTCACCCAACGGCGACGACATACCGTGGAGGACTTCAGTCAAGTACCTGGGGGTACTTCTGGACTCCAAGCTGAACTTCACACCCCACGTCAAGAGAATCTGTGGCCAAGCGAGGAAGGGCTTCGGCAGCATCGGCCCCCTTCTCAACTCCATGAAGCTACCGACCAGGACGAAGGTCCTGCTCTACACGGCTCTGATACGACCAGTGCTCACATATGCGGCCCCAGCATGGTACCACCTCACCTGCAAGACCGCAAGGAGGCAGTTGCTCGCTGTCCAGAGCGTGTGTCTCCGACGGGCCACTGGGTCGCCCTGGTTCGTGAGGAACACCGTAGTCAGGGCTTCGTCCAACGTCCCTACCATCAGGAGCTTCGTAGAAGGCCTGACATCGAGCCTTGTGGAAGCTGCAGAGTCCTCACCGTGGGATCACATGCGTGAGCTTCGCGCCTAGGATGTCCCCCAACTGCGTCTTCCCATGGATGACTGATGACATCGTCTACAACTTTGACTGCACCACGACAGTTCACCCCACTGACAGTTAGCGAAAGCTACTAGGGATTTGACCCTCGAGACACAAGGCAAAAGCCTAACCGGCAGAGGCCTTGGAAGATGTGGGGGATCCACCCCCCCCCCACAGTCACAGTGACTTGATTTGTCTTGATGTTTTGGCCTCCATGTTGTAGCATTGAAAGCTAACTATTATAATTAATTATGAAGTAGAGTGCAATTTATAAAATAATTATATGATTAAATGATCTAATTGTTGATGTTTTTTCTTTCTAACTTTTATATAAGAAATACAAAAGCAAGAAATGTTATCATGCGAGATGCCTTCACATTTACTATATGGATAATAAAACAGAATATATAGTGAAATTATAAATATACTAGCATTTATTGGTACATCTCTGAACCCAATCAGCAACACAATGTATTTACTGTCTAAAATTGTGGCATGATGTTAAGTATTCATTAGTTGTAGTAGTAAAGTTAAAGTTGTAGTAAGTAAAAACCCAGATATTATAATTTAGATACATTTACAAAACTAAGGTTATTTTAAAGCATAGATAAACCTTTGTCTTTGCTGGACAAAATATTATATTTTGGTAAATATTCATTTGGGCTTTTAATTTATAATCAAATGTTAATAACTCAAATGTGTTGCATGTAACTACGTTATAAACGGCTATTGTCCACTATAAACTTTAATCAGAAATCGAGAAGAGGAATTTTCAGATATAAAATGTTCTCCAAAGAATGTTTATTTGAATGTTAAACCACTAAGGATAGTAAATTCATTAAAATTTACTACTATATTTTTGAATGTAATTACATTTGATATAAACATTTGAAAAAATCTTTTCAGAAATTAATTACTGTTCCCGTTTTCTTGTAAATAAAATTGTAAATCTTACAAGGCATAATGTCCAAAATTTCAAACGTATATCACTTTCTTGCTTACAGTTTTTATACTTCAAATAAATGTTAGAGATCACAGAGTATGGTCTTGATCTGTGAAACCCCCTTGAAAACACCCTTCGTTAAAACATCATAATCCTGAATGATTTTTTAAAGGAAAATCGTTGAAGTATAAGTTTTGCAATCATGTGTAATACACCAAATACATAAATCAGCATGGTTATTTTAATACTTATTTATAACGTAAGGTTAGAGAAGGCACCTCCTACTGATGTGGGTAAGCAATCCAACGAGTCATAAACTAAATATTATTATGCGCAAACGTGCAAGATTATGACAACCATCTAAGGCAGTAACCGTCAGTTTGGAGCATATTGCTAGACAGGATATCCTTAGGATGCAAGCCAATCCGACCAAGTATTTAACTACAAAACAAAAACCTCTAACGTTAGTCTAGGTCTAATCCAGTAGATATAAAGCAATGTCAATAGCTTCAGCTGAAGACCAAAAGACCCTACGATCGGAAGCCTGCACTATATTAGTAACTATATTCCCCTGGTAACAAACCTTTCCAGTAGTAGTCCCCAATTCTGTTACCTATCAATAACAACATTAGAAACTTGACTTGGCATTAATTCGCTGATAGAGCTTCCTCGACAAAAAAGGACCGATGGCCAACCATTATGCCCTCTTCCAAATGTGACCAGGGCAGCCTGGGCCGGGTTAACACAAAAACAATTCTATCACACCAGTTTACTGCTTTCTTTAGGGTTGTATTAAGGTTATTAGACGTCACTGTCATTTTAAATTTACCAGTCACAAGAATTATCATGTTATCCCATCTATGCGAAAAGACCTCTACTGTTACAGACCTAAACAGGTCGTCCATAACAAGAAGAAAGGACGCCATCCTATGGAGAGTTTTAAGTGGTACTAAGTGGTGGTTTTAAGTGGTAATTTCACTGATCCTTTCACCCCGCCCCCCCAAATAGTCGGTTTAATGTTTCTTAATTATCAGTAGGAATTTATGTTCCAAAAATTCCTGTACTGTTGAGTATTAAAATATAATACTTAATACTCATTTAATGTACATGAAAATTTCAGTTCTTTAATTCTGGAAATAGAGATTCCGCAAAAACGTAAAAAAGTTATTACAGTAAGGTGTCCAAATATATTAGATTTTAGAAAAATATTTTATCAGTTTCTTGGTAAAAAGAATATTAAATTTACCTATTTTTCCTTGCTTAAATGTTCTATTGGAATTTGAAACATGATGAGAATTGTTTTCATTATTAGATAACAAAGAAATCAGAGCAGTTTTTATGGTTTAATTTTGTAAAACCAATAGTCAAAATAGTCATTTATTGTCCACTCTATTGCTTCAAGGACTTAAAACTAACAAAACAAACGGAATTACTCGTATTTAAAGGTTTAGAACTGATAAACATTTGTTTTGACCATTAATAAGTTCTTTATATCCTGATGTGATTAAAATGTTAGTCTTAGAACTAAAACGAGTAATAGGCGACTTATAATATATAATCAATGAATGAAAACTACAACTCGCTGGAAAGTTCTAAAAGTTATTGATTCTGTTAAGAAATATACATTATAAAGAAGTTGTGTACTAGAGTCATTCCGCTATTGCTGTACTTTACAAGGGTGTCCTTTCAATTTAAAAGTTCATCAGACTTATTTGTATACGATTTACCTATTCTAGTTTACCACGACACAGAAGTTAAATTATTATTAGTGATAGCAAGAATACTATTAGAAAATGGAAATTAAATCCAAGTAAGATGTTTTATTACTGCATCATTTTAATTTGCCATGTCTTATCTCTTGTACTGTCGATGCGTGCTCTGGTGAATGTTTACGTAACCAACGGAATTAGTTAGGAATTGTAGACTATATCTTTCTTTAAAATTATTTAAAACCGTATTTTAAATTATTATGTTTTAGACACCAAACGTGGTGTAGTTGTGTATTACTAATGTTACTCAGATAACGTACACTAATTTAAACTAAACATAATATGTAGCCTAACAAAAAAGGTCCAAAAAGTTGCACGAAGACGTACGTTAGAAAATTATTCTCATAAAATATTAAATGTTTGTCATCAACTATGGAAAGCAGTTCAAAACTGGTGTGACGCCCGGAATTTTGAAAGTGATTCAACCCAATTTCCTCTGCACGCTTATGGTACAGAGAGTATTAAAACAGCCCAAACACAAGAATTAGTAGCTTTCTATAAAGCAAATCAGAGAAAGTCTTTGAAAAATAAAAGGAAATTAAACAAAGTAATATATTATATTTTAAACTTCTATTTGCTTTGGAATAAGGTGATCGTTTATATAAACTTTTCCTAAATTTTGTGTTGTATTTAATAGTCACTAAAATTAAGGTGTAAATTGATTTGGGTATCAAGAGTCATTATTAAGAGAAATATGGTAAAATTCAGCAATTTAGTCTAAAAGTTTGCAAACATACCACAGTGTCACATTCATACACACATATTTTGCATTCATTAATTCCAGTCATTCGCCAATTTTCACCATTTTCAACGCCAGAGTCTATTTTCAAAATGGGTGGTCTCCCAATTACATGCTAAAAACTCGCCGACATTATAAAATGCCATTAACGCTAAAAAGCGTTTAAAACGGGTTTTTAACGGCTTAGGCGTTGGTGCATTTTTAATGGAAGCTGGCAATCTGTTGATGACCTGCTTGCGAAGGCAAGTGTTCATAAACCACCGTTCTATGTTTTCCAGAACGGTAGTTGTCTCTGCCTCTTGTCTCATATCCGTGCACGTCACGGCCCCTCATTAGGGTACATTTGGACATACAGAATGAAACTGTTTCCAGCATGTACAGACAGGGCAGAGTCAACAGTTGCAAGTGTTTGAAGGCTGGTCGGCACGACTCTCTAAATCTAAATTTTGCAATTATTCGAATCGCTTTCTTTTGAAGTTTGAAGGCTCTCGAAAATTATTTGTTTGCACTAGAGTCCCACAACACCAATCCGTAGGTAAGATGTGGGTAAATCAGACCATAATATGCCGTCATCAGTACTTGAATCGGGCAGTCAAGTATGGCTAAAGACCTCATATCATAAATGCCTGAAGCTAATTTGGTACAAATTGATTTGATGTGAGCATTCCAGGTCAACCTTTGATCAAGGTGTATTCCAAGGAATTTAGTGGATTCTGTTTCTTCCAGAACGGAGTCTGCCAACATTATGGCAGGCCCACACCCAGAATCTCCACTTAAAAGAGAATTTTAAAAATTGTATTTTGAGGCGTTTGTTGTGAGATTGAGACTTTGGAAATGTTGGACGCAATTATTCAGGTAAACAAAAGCATGTTGCTCCAACACTTCCTTTGATTTTCCATTAAAACAGAGAGTCGTGTCATCAGCATATTGCACGAGTCTCCCGTCATCAACGAGCTGGTTGTGACTATTAAGAAATCCAAGCAATCATACCAAAAAAGAGTTTTTCAAACATTTTGCTCAGAACTGGCAAAATGGAGACAGGCCGATAGTTATTGATGGAATATGTTTCATCCGTTTTGAAAAAAGGAGTTACTTTAGCCATTTTCAGGAGTGTGGGAAAAACTCCTGTTTGGAAAGAAATATTCACTAATTGAGTTAGGGGGCTCAGAATGTGTTGGGAACACTTTTTCATGAGCCACATGGAAATTAAATTAATATCGGTTGGTTTTTAGCTGGGAGCTGTTGGATAATTTTCGGTTAGCTCTTTCTCAAGAACTGGCGCCAACATCATAGATGCTGCAGGGCACTGCCTTCACGTTTGGGTAACTTGGGGCTCCGAAGGTTAAGGATCCAGCCCACAAGCAACAGATGCAAAAAAAAACCGTTAAACACATGGGCCACCTCGGCTTCGTCCTCCACCACTCTATCTCCAATTTTCACTTTGGTTTGTTTGGAAGTTTTGGATTAATTGTTAATGATATCCCACACAGTTTTGGAAACGTTTGTAACATGTTTTAAAAAAATTAATACAAAAATAATACAACCATATTCGGTAATAATTACAGGTTCTATGGCAATGGGTTTATTTTAACTCTCCGACTTAATGGCATTGTCTTTAAAGTTAAATCTAAAACGGTTCAAAAGATTGGAGTATTCTTCAGTATATTTTGCCGTTACTTGTCCGGTGACGTCAGTCCACAGACCTGGCATGTTCGATGACCGGTCACAAGAGCTAAGGTCATACAATCGATCTTGTCGGAGTCAGCCTTCGCACTGACTGTTTTACACACGGCCAGCTGTACGTCCTGCTCAGTAGAGTTCGACGTTCAAAAGATATCGTGGTCCTTGTCCGTCCTAATAGGGTATCCGATGAGGGCGTCTACGCGAGGAACATCGTGTACGGCGAAATTCTTCAGCAAACAAGATTGACACTGGCAGTAGGCTGGGGGGCTTACTAGAACAAAACTCCCCGTCGAGATTGACTATGTCAGTACAATAGGGGGCCTACTAGAACAAAACTCCCTGGCGAGATTGACTATAGCAGTAGGCTAGGGGTCCTGCTAGAACACAAATCCCCATCGAGATTGAGTATAGCAGTATGCTAGGGGGCCTTCTAGAAAACAACTCCCCGTCGAGATTGACTATAGCAGTAGGCTAGGGGGCTGCTAGAACGAAACTCTCCGCCGAGATTGACTATGTCAGTACGCTAGAAGGCCTGCTAGAACAAAACTCCCCGGCGAGATTGACTATAGCTGTAGGCTAGATGACCTGCTAGAACAAAACTCACTGGCGACATTGACTATAGCTGTAGGCTAGAAGGCCTGCTAGAACAAAACTCCCTGGCGAGATTGACTATAGCTGTAGGCTAGAAGGCCTGCTAGATCTAAACTCCCCGTCGAGATTGACTATGGCAGTAGGCTAGAAGGCCTTTAGAACATAACTCCCCGTCGAGATTGACTATGGCAGTAGGCTAAGGGCCCTGCTTAAATAAAATTCCTGGTCATGATTGACACTGTCAGTAGGCAAGGGGGGCCTGCCCAAACAAACGTAGTGGTCAATGTAACTACGTTTTCTGTAAATATGTAAATATTTGGTCTCTGTTTTTGCCACCTTCTCCATGGCGAGACTTTATAAGCTTGCGTTTTAAATCCTTTAAAAACTAACGTGCAAACAACAGTTTTATTTGTGACAAGTTATTCGTAACTACGGTTTACTTTTCATTCTTTCGCAAACCTACATCGGACTTTAGTTATTCCTAAATTCTTCTTGTATATTAGTTTAGCCAACATCACTTAATTGTTTTAAAAAATACATTTATTTTTTTATACAACACATACAATTAGGATGAGCGGTAGAGAATAGTTAGGACCCGCATGGTTCTCGAGAACGGATACAACTGTGACCACGAAATTTGGGAACTTCATTTCTGAATTTAACCAAAATGATAAAACTTAACACAAAATTTGAAAACATCCTTTCCTAATTTAACCAATAACCAAATCCCTTTATGAGGCCTGGGGCGAGTTTTAATATTAAACAATCAAATTTACACAAACCGGATTGAGTTTGTTTTTAAGTGAAGTTATTTTTAAATTATGAAATATTTTTAATTCCATACTCTCAGGAATACATAATTATCTTAATTAAGTTATGTAAAATTATATTACGTTTACAAAAATAATCAAGTTTATTATTTTCGTAAATGGTGAAAAAGATAGCGACACATAAAAAAAATTGTTGATCTTAACACGGTTAAGATTTTAAACCTAAAAATAAACAATTTCTAACTCCTTTATAATTAATATTAACTTAAAATAAAAATCTCCTAATTGACTTTAAAATATTGCTATGTTTCCATGGAGTCATTGGTAGCGATTTCATTTTGTTCCTGCAAACTTTTACGCCCAAAGAGGCTCTTAACGTTTCGACTAGAAGTTTAGCGTCAAGCTCTCTATAAGGGACTTATTAATACATGCTTTTTTTAATTAATTTAACAGCATTATACGTAGTTATCTGACATTAAGTAATTCTTAAAATAAGTAATAACCTATAGAGTAGTTCAGTTCCAATTAATATTTTAAAATAAATAAATTATTATCTATTTTATTCTTAACTAATAGGAACAAAGTTACTCTCAGTTACCTTTTATATTTCTTTTAAAAAGGAATTTTTTAAAGATAAATAATTTTTATTAAAACTGTACTGCTTCCAAAACTAAATGTTTAATAACTGCAACATGTGTCACAAAATTAAAAAAAAAATTTTTGTACTATGACAGGAAACAAAGAGAAGAATATAAATTTAATTCTGAATGTCTGTGAAGGTTATCTTCAGAGCTCCGGTGATGGTTTCAGAAATAAATTGGTTAAATCAACAATTACAGACCATATTTTTACCTAAATTTGTATAATATAATTATTATTTTATTGAGTGTAAACAATTACATGTTATTAAGATATTAATTTTATTCCCAAGTCAACTAGCATTCGCTTATTTAAATCATGTTCAATATTATACCGTTATTAAATGCCCGAGTGATATCTCTAAGACATATTTAAGTAAATAATTCTCCAAGTAATCTTTACACTATTTATCAGATATGTATGATTGGATATTCTATAGCTTAGTCGATGTGTCGAAATTGATTGTAAACTGATTCTTTCGGTACACTTATAGTACTGAAAGGATTTAAAAACACAAATCTTTTTATCTCACATAATAAACAAAAATAATCCTTCAAATGATCTTTACACTTTTTATCAGATATATATGAACAAATAGTATATAACTTGACGATATGTTGAAAATGATTGTGAACTGATTATTTCTGGACACCAAGAGTACTGCGAGGATTTAAAAACTTAAATCGCAAATTTTTGTAGCTCAAAAAATATACGAAATTTATTTGTTGATCAAGCTAATCTTCCTCATTGTATAAACCCTGTTAATTTTAAACGCGTTATAAATAAATAGAAACTGTTTCACTGTCTACTGTCCATTTAAACTGCAATTATGTAATTCCTTAGAGGAAGACAAATACGATTTTTATAATTTATAAGAATTATTTGAAAACTTGTCGTGAAATTAAAGATTAAATATCTTTTATTGATTTTTCAATTATGTTATTTTGATTTGTTTGCAATTATTGGATCCTGTTTACGACTAATAAAATGAAAGCTATAACTATTTTATAACCATTTTCCAATGTTCAAACCACTACCCTAACACTAATAGGGTACTCACACTAGATTATTAAACTTTCCAAATTTATTACATCTTTGATTACTCTCTTGTAGTTTAATGAATTATAATTTTACTGCGCAAGTTACGTCAACAAACTATGTTTCATATTAAAATACAGAAGGTATTTTGCTCAGTATCACTATAAACATATTAGAGAAGTGAAAAAAATAAGCTGTTATATACTTGATTTTGTGCTTAAAAAGCCCTCTGACCATATCTGCACAAGACGTAAAGACTTTCAGCAATAGTAGTATTCTCTCTTTTAATTTAGAAACCACTTTAATTAAGTTATTTTATTTGGAATATTTTAATCGAGTGTTCTACAATACGGTATACTATTGAAGTTACATCACCATTTAATTAAAATATAAAAATATAATTATTGAAATTTTCATTTATAACTAGCACCCGTGTATAATAAGATTATTGTTAACGAATAATGCGTTTGATTCGGTACTCAAACTCTGACCCTTTACGTGGTATAGCTGAGTCGGTAAAGACATACTACCAAGACAGTGGAATATGTCTACCAGGCACATTCTAGTAATATTTCATCAGCGTGTGCCCAATAGATGAGAAGGTGCAGGTATTGTAATACTGTCCCGAAAAGAATATTTAAAATTATTTAATGCGTAAGTTTTTAATTTATGAAACCTATAATGGAGTCCACAAAGAGAGTGAGTGATAAACTCTCGACAGGAGAGAGTTCTAGTGTACGATTCAGTAACTACTTCATAGAGATAAAAGTCATAGAATATTTTCTATTTTCAAAACTACCCTATAATGCTTTTTTATATGTAATGGAAACAATGTAACATAATATAGTCGATCACTGATATTATTATTCAGCTAGCATACACTTTTGTACTTAAATTTCAATATTTATCCATAAACATCCTTAAAAAGAAGGCTGTTTGACGTAAGTAAGAAAATATTTCTCTCATATAAGTATTGGTTTTTTCATCAAATATTTAAAAACAGGTACAATTTTACCATGCGTCAAAATCTTATATTACAAAACGATTCTCTCTGTATTCTTTGTGTACAGAGCGAATTTTAAATAGCCTAAAACACAACATTTGCAGTTTTTAAACAAAGCTATGACAACCTTAATAAATCAAGAAATCAAATCAACGAAATAATTAACACGTATTTTAATGTTGCTATTTAGTACTTGTGTTGTCACTAACTATTCCGGAGTTCTGTCTAAAAATAGGATGTGTAAACTGCTTTGATAATGAAAGATCGAAAAGCAGATGCTGTGAATTATAAGAAATATTAAAAGTAACTCATCTGTAAGTTCTGGTCCTGGTCCTGGCCATAATGTATCCTAGAGAAGTTTCCCGGCCGTACTCGAAATTGAACGATTTTTATCATAAACTGAGCTATAGAAAAATTACTAAACAAAATGTTGTATCTTTTCGTTTCTATGGATATACATAATTTTATATATTGTACTGTTGAGTAAGTTTCAAATGTTTTCCTTCTTTTCTTTTAACCTTGAATCGTGCAGGCTTGTATTTTTTATGCCACGTCTCTTACCGAAAAGCAACAAAATTTCCGTACAAACAAGTCGTACATTCTCTAGTCACAAATACATCAATAAACGGTAATTATCATATTAACGGCCGGAGCTGAAAATACGAGTTTTGCGTTATTAACTTATTGGAATCCTTCTATAGAACAAAAAAGTATAAGGTTTGATGGAGTGGAAATAAGAAATAACGAAGTTCTAGAACATAAAAAATTAAACAACTATTCAGTAATATCTCCATGTTCTACATCCACGTCTAGCGTCACGTGACCTTTTGTGACCATGATTCAACCTCGTCATGACGTCATCGGTTGCGCCGCCATCTTTGCAAACGTAAATGAAAAATAATTCTGAAATGAGCAGAATTTTGATCAAGATGAACAATGTTTTTCTTTATTTCGAGCAACAAATTAATTACTCGTTATCAAAATGAGACGAGTGCCTCCGGCCACCCAAGGTGCTGCCGAAGCCCGCGCTGATGTCAATTAAAGAAAACATCCCTCGAGGTAGTACCTATCAGTAAAATATAAAATTCTAGAAGGGCTGATAAGAAATATAAATAGAAATGTAATGCAAAGGCAATTATGTAAGGTTATAAAACTTAATAAATCATGAAAAACTCAAATATAAATATACAGGTGTATATTAACAGAGAACACTTACCATTAGTGTGTTGGCAGATATAGCTGAGCAGCAGCAACAAAAAAGTGGATTTAAAAAAATTGCAACATTTAAAACTTCTTTTCTTACTACAGTATTTTTCTCATTTTCCTATCGCAACGAAACAACAAAGTCTCCCGGTTTAAAAACAACACGCGACTGCACGACGAAAAAATACACTAATTATTAAAAATTCCATGTTCAATTAAAAAGGAAATAATTTCGTTTCGGTTAAAACGTAAACTCTTAACGTGCCCTACTAAACACTCCGACACACAAAATTCACTAGGGTTGGTCAAACTAGTGGATGGTTGATTCACTTACTGAACACGATATCTTGTGAAGCACTGACTCTGCCTCGGAGAACTCAGATAACAGATACGTTATCAGGCTGCTATCAGTCCCGGCCGCAGATAATATTCAAGTAAACAGATTATCCAGACACAGCATACAAACTGAACATTAACACATTAGAAACTTAACCACTTATGAATATACCCCCTAAAATCATGTTATTTGTCATTTGCACCCCCAGTACTATATATATATTTTTTTTGTTCAGGAGGGTGAGCAGAGTACGTTAGTAACGTCAAATTCGTGATTTGCCGCCCTGACCTTTTATCTTACAGCTACGCAATAAACATATTTATATCATGCTTGTTTCGAAATCCAACCCACAGGCACGTTTGACATGACATTTTACTATTCAGCTACATCTACAAAACCTACATAATATCATATCAGATTCAAATAGTCTGCCGTACAATGCACTTTTAAATGTCCCCCAAGAGTTATTCCTAACGTTACTTCACAAATTACTGGTAACATTTGTGAAGGAAACAGGATTATTCCGGACATATTCCATCGTTCAGTGATACAATACAATCAATCTACATACATTCAAAATCTACAATCTGATCTATTAAAAAAAATGACAAAATCAACTCATAACTACAATCTAGGTTAAAGTAAACAAAAATAACATGCCAAAGCGTTGACACGCATAAATCTGGAACTGCAAAAGCATTTTTGTGTGTCTATTCCATGCACCCTTACGCTAAAACATGCACCTAATACAAACTAAATACTAATTATTACGACAGAATACATAAAAACAACTATGAAATATTATAACATTTAACACAGAATTTCCCATAGTTATTTTTAAACTGTATATAAGGTTTCTGAAACTTATAAATTTATAGTACATCGAACATAATTTAGGTTAAACTTTCATAGAGCAAATAACTTTCAATCCATCTCCTAAGAATATCTTTACTTTATGTTTATACGGATGTTATGACCTTAATAAGTCTATCATCTAAAAAATATTTGTAAGCTAACTCACATTTGGGCTAAGTATTTAAAGTTTTCACTTTTATGCAAGTTAAAAACATGTAAAAGTACGGCTAGTTATATAATGAAGAAGGTGTTGTAACTACTGTTGTCGCCGAACATTTAACAACCATGAGTTTGCTCATTTTTAATATTACGTGTTAGTGAGATGATACTTGTGTGGGACTTCTACAAACCTAGAATTCCAGAACCTGGAATGTCTGGTGTAAAAAGATTCTGGCTCTGGTTTAAAAAATAATATAAAAAGATAAACAGGCATACATAATTAGACCGAGAAGCATATTTAAATAAAACACGTCTTCTTTCGAACTTTATAATGAATTCCCGACCGTGAAAAAACCCTGAGTTACATAAGCGCCTCACCATTCAAGTTAATAAATTTGGTGAAATTTATCTAGCCCCTAGAGGAGTGGGCGTAAGAAGGGAAAGCCAGCTATGAGCCAGCCTCTCAAATAAAAGAAGATAAGGGGTGGCACACCCTTATGTCTTGGCTGACAAGAACCATTGACTCTTTGAGAACGAACACTACATACTCCAAAAGTCATCTCCCGCAGTAGACCAGACTTATCGAATTACCCTAGTGCCCCAGAATTTAGAAATTTGCAGTTAGTGTGCCGCTCCAGTATATCCATGATGTTGCCCTGATCGTTCTTTATGTACCCAGTGTGGGTTCAACCAGAAGGTACAAACCAACCAGAATTGAACCCTCTGGGTAAAGTAAATGTATACATAATATTACTGTATTAGATCTAGCAGTTCCATTAATGAATCCTTTATAATTTTTCAGAGGAAATGAGTAAACACCTTCACAGAAATTAAACAACAGTTTCTTTGAAAAACAAGATCATAGGAACACAATTTTTTTACGCTTTCTAAATATACATGCTTAAAAATGCTGTAAATTTCAGATAGTTTTGATACAACATTCCATTTAATTTAATAGAGACGTCGTAACATACATATTCAGTTGTTGGAGCCTTCAAGCAATAATCTTATTAGCCTTCAGCTTAAACGGAACAGGTCTTAAATCTATTAGTTTAAGTCATAGATACCTACAAATTCAAGTATCTTAACCTTTATAATTCCTGAACTAGAAAGATATTGAAGAAATTTAACAAAAATTAAAATTCTGCAACGATTTCTAAGTTTTATTGATACTCCTATTTGAAATCAAATACTAAAGAAAAATCTTTTTATGAATGATTATAATTCAGACTAGGTGAAGATTATTGTTAGTTTGCCAGCACAACGTACGCGAACAAGCACTCTAACTCGGGCCCTTGAGTTGATAGGCTGAGCCAGAATTACTCAGCTACGGTAGAAGGTGTTTATGAGGCACATTCTGGTAATTCTTCCTTCAGCACGTGCCGACTAGATGTGCAAGGACACCTTTTGCATTAATATTATATAATTAATACTGTGATTTTGCATTGATACTGCCTATATAATACAGATTTCTTGTCATAAAAAATACATTATAATGTAGTTCAAGCGAAAAGTTTACGTATTTGAAAAGAGCAATGGAGTCCAGTATGGAATTACTAATTGGATGGAATGATTTTTGTTTCGTGTAGAAACAATAATACTAAAAAATATGGGATAACGTATTGTTTGTTTGCTAAACGGTTTATAGTTATATGAATTGTTACATTAAGGCATCTAAAAATAATTAGTATTAATTTTTGTTTATAATAGTCAGTTTATATACACAACTTTGAACTCACTGTTAATATTTAGCAAACTACAAAATACCGGAATAATGGCTGTTAGTCATAGGTAAGAAAATGGTTTTCTTAAGCAAATATATTTTCGTATCAGCTGTTTGAACCAGGTCCAAAATTCATAACTTAATTCAATATCTTTAGAAGAAAACATAAAGCCGATTAGAAATATTCGTTTTGGGTACAGAAATATATAAAACTACCCAAAACGCAAATTGAATAGAAAACGGACCATTGCTTTACAGAGAACGTACCAGTGGGATTTATTTCATATAGTAATCATCCTAATGCAAGATATCCAAAGCACGAAAAAATCAACAATCATTAAATATCTGTTTATTTTTAATCATTTAATTATATTTAAATAATATTTAATCCTGACCATTTACTCATGCACTGTTGTATTAATATAATTTGTGATTAATTGTCCATGAAACTAAGATACAAACTAAGTTTTTTGTATAACAAGAGATAGTATCATCAGAAACTATGATCTATAAACAACTCACTGTAGATCCTGGTCCTGGTCCTCTCTCTGAACCTCCCATCGTGTTCATTGTTTGGTGTTTCTCCGAGGTGCTGCGATTATTATTAGAGTGACTTTTGAATATAAAATATACTGAAAAATACAAAACATTAATATTGAACCTTTCTTTTCCTGTTTCCATAGATATAATTTAATTTAGGTCAGTCCATAATAAATAATTTAATTATATAATTTACGAGACTAACAGAATAAATACATTCCTAATTTAGCCTAGTTTTTAATAGAGAATAAATTTATTAGCTTGCAATGCACTCCAAAATTGTCACAAGTTTCTTCATTATTATTTTGCCCATTTGCCTAGTAAATAATATTTAAACGTGAAAATAATAAATTATACACAGTAGTTTATTTTAAAATGTTCGACTCTATTACAATAAATATAAACTACAATAAAACATGTCATAAATTTATAATATATGTTCCATAATATTATGTATAACAATTTATATTTCTGCATCAAATATAATTAAAATTGTATTGTAGTACTGAAAAGATTAAAACTCAAAATACGAGTTTTTTTTTCTACACAACATACTAGCGCAAATTTTTTATTATAATGATTATTTTCGCCAATCACGACATTACCTAATTGTATACTTCTTTAAAATGAAATGATTTAATATATATTTCTTCGTAAAAACCCAGATCTCAAAATTTGCTCAAAAACAAGAATTGATCTCAACAAGTGCGTTGCCTGTGTGTGGAGATCGTGCTGCGATCAACAGCATGAGTATTATATGAATTTATAGTATAAGTAAAGAAAATTTTTATTATAAATATTTAATAATCTAATGTATATATACTAGTCATATAAGAAAAAAAGAAAAAGCAAATACAAATAATAATAACAGAAATGGTTGTGTTATGATGAATGATTTGTAAAGAGTAGGAAAATATTAACTTAATTTACCCCAAAGAAAAAGAAAATTATCGATTTTTATTAAGAAGTTTAAGAATTAAGAAGTTTATTAGGAGACTTGGTACCTCTCACACACTTATACACTCACGTCACGCCACACAAAAACATAATCTCTCTCTCTCTCTCTCTCCCCTTCCTGTCACAAAATTTACTATACTACAAAAAAAACTCTCCCTCAACACACAATCCTACAAAGTTACAAAATCATAACACTATCATAAGCCAACCCACTGTCAATTATCCTGATGAATATAGAATCAAAAATTAAGTTAATGTACGTAGTTATAAAATATTCTTATTCACCTTTAGTAACCAAAAAGTAACATTCTTTTAATAAGTGTTGGGTTTGTAAATACTTGGTACAAAAGGGGGTCACTGCGCACTATCTTCCACCATGTTAAGATATGCCCCTGTTTCTCAGGAACCTATAAAGATATCATGCTTCTGTTTTTTTTATTCTGAAAATACATTCTTTTTTACACATGTGGAAACTCAGAAATAAAGATTTTAATGTTTAAAAAAATTGGTATGTAAAAGCAAACACACTTGTTTTGAATTTGGAAAATATTGGTTAAATTATTTTTTCAATAAAACAGTTTTTATATTTTTTATATATATTAGAGTTTCCAGCTTTTTAGGTATATCTGATAAGTATGTTAACAAATTTCAATTAGATACCTTTAGTAGTTTCTGAGATAATGGGACATTTGCACTAAAAAGTCTTACTTTCGGAAAACGGAAAAATAACTGTTGTAACAGGCGAAAATAATTATTTATTCTACCTCTAATACATTCCTGATGCATATGAAGGTGATTCCCGCTCTTCTTCCTCAAATGTATCCTCTATTTTTCTCATTAGGAGACTCTGGTGTTGTCTTGCCTTTTATTCAAGATCCTTGCTTGCCTTTTCCGCCTTCTTTTCTGGCCGTTGTTCAAGTCGTTTCATTGCCTCAACTAAATGTTTGCCTGCTTTTAGGCCACATTTTTCAATAAACCTGCAGGTACTTATATTTCCTTAATTAAAATTACAAACCGCTATAAATACTCCAAACTTGAGGGTGGTTAACCCAACAAATACGGTTTTCGGAATGTAATTCCATATGACATTGTTGAAAGGTTCGTTTGGATTCTGGGTTTTTCATTTTGTACATTTTTCTAATAAATTTGTAGTACTTACATCTTTGAACACAGGTTTAATGAATTTCATTATATCAGAAGGTAAGTGGAAGTATTTTGTGTGATCGTACTGTTCTTTGCTTTTCATTGCTACTCGGTATTTACACCATGTTCCTTCGTCGCTCTGACATAAGCCATGCTGGGGGTTTTCTTTAGAGGATAAAATGTGGAAATATTCTGCAGAACAGTCTTATCAACAATAAGTTATTAGCAACTACGGTTTACTTTTCACTTTCAGAAAACCTAACCTCGAACTTTAGTTATCACCAAATTCTCCTTGTCCACTAGTTTTACTAACACAACACTTAATTTTCCTAGTATATAAATTGTTTACTTGTATACAACCATATTATTAGTCTGAACGTTAGACGAATTTTACGACCCACACGATTGTCGAGAACGGATAAATCTGTGAACATGAAATTTGGAAACCTAATTCCAAATTTAACCAATCACAAAATTCATCTCATCCCCTAATTTGGAAGCGAGCAACTATAAAGCCTGGGGTGAGTTGTAATATGGTAAATAAAATATAGAAAAACCGGGATTGAGATTTTGTATCTAAGTAAAGTTACCTTTTAATTATAATTTACCTTTTAATGCGATATTCTCCTGAATACACAACTATCCCAAATACATTATGCATAGTAATATTACGTTTACAAAAATAATCACATTTATTATTTACGTAAATGTTGAAATAGATATCGAAAAATAAAAAAAAACTTAGTTGTTGATTTTAAAAGGTAAAATTTTAAAAATTTAAAGCATTTTCCACGCCTTTTATAATGAAAAGTTCTTGTCTTAAAATATAAATCTCGCAATTGACTTTAAATTGGGCAAAATATGGATACGTTTACAAGAAGTAATTAGTAGCGATTTCATTTTGTTCCTGCAACTTGATATGCCCAAAGAGGCTCTTAATGTTTCGTCTCTTAGTTTCGCGTCAACCTCTTTATGAGAGACTTAGTAATACATGCTGTTTGTTAAATAATTTAGCAACATCGTAAATAGTAATCTGACATTACGTGAGTATTAACAAAATTAATAGCTAAAAAATGAGCACAGTTACAATTGATATTATTTTTATTTGTTTTAACCTTAACTAATAGGGACAAAGATACTCTCAGGTATATTTCATATTTATTAAAAAAAAGACTTTTCGAAAGCTAAATAACTTTTTTTTTATTTTACATTCATTTTCGAAACTAAATGGTTAATAACTACAATATATGTCACAAAATTATGAAATTAAATTGTTTGTACACCTATATAAACGATAGGGCAAAATTTAATTTCATTCGAAATGTCTGTAAAGGTTTACTACAGAGCTCTGGTGATAATTTCAATTACTAATTGGCTAACTCAACAATTAAAGACCATATATCTCCTCAAATACGTATAATTTCTTTATATTTTATTGATTGTAAACAATTAAATGTAATCAAGTTATGAACGTTATTCCTAAGTCAACAAGCATTGACTAATTTCAAATTAATTTCAATATTGCACCATTATAAAATTCCTTAGTGATATATCTAAAACATATTTAAGTAAATAATTTTCCAAGTAATCCTTACACTTTTTATCAGATATATATTAAGGGATAAAATATCATTTGGACATTATATGGAAAATGAATGTAAACTGATTCTTTCTATACACTTAGATTACTGAAAAGGTTTAAAACCATAATTATCATGTTCTTTTTTTAGCTCCCGAAATATACGATTAGTTCAAGGATAAAAACCTTTGCCATAAATCTCATGCTCTCTTTTTAGCTCAATATACATACGAAAATTATTTGTTACTCAATAATCATCCTCATTGTAAAGAAATCATGTTCAGTTATGAACTTTATTCCTAAGTCGACCAGCATTAATTAATTTCTAATTATTTCCAGTATTGCACCACTTTAATATGCTTGATTGATATCTCTAAGACATATTTAAGTGAATAATTTTACAAGTAATGTTGCACTTTTTATCAGATATGTATGAATGGATATAATATCATTTGCACAATATACGTAAAATGAATATAAACTGATTCTTTCTATACACTTAGAGTACTGAAAAGGTTTAAAACCATAAATATTATGTTCTTTTTTTAGCTCCCGAAATATACGATTAGTTCAATAATCTTCCTAATTGTAAAAATCTTGTTAATGTTAAACGCGTCATAAGTAAATATAGACTGTTTCAATTTTTTATCTATGATTAATAATCCCTAAAACTACGATTTAAACTACTTTGTGTAAGAAGAAATTGAGACAACACTTTTAATTGTAAATAATTAAAGTAATTCATCCGTGAGTCCTTGCCTTGATCCTGGTCTTCACCAATTTACTACTGGTGTAATTAATTTTCTACGACTTGCGTGTCGAACGACTTTATAAATTCAATTGAACTAAGAAGGTCCTTATCAAGCTTTTGGATATCGCAATTGTTTCTGATCGTTCTTCTCTAAACTAACGTGGTGTAAGTTCAACAACTTTTGTAAACACTTATTAATTTATTGAAACATTAAAATACCTGTAACGAGTTGTTTCTATGAAAATTTAAACAAAACATATATATGTATACTGCTGTGTTTGTTTTACCTGTTTATTTTCATTTTGGTTTTCACTTTCACGTGCTTGTGTAAATTAATACACTAACATTAATCCGATTCTTTTTATCTGACCCATACCGATACATAATATAGAGAGAAACAAGTATTATTACTTATCTTACAATGTCATGCATATCACAAATTAGTATTCTTTAGGTAAAATATCCAGGGACACTACTACATATTTCTTGTTATTGCTAATTAGTATATCTGTAACTAAAATAACCTGCGTAGATTTGTTTAAAGTTTTCGCTTTGATGAATCTAACTCAAGTGGTCAACATTACAGTACATTGAATCCCATAATATATAATTTCATAGTGGATATAAAATTATATTTTGATAATTTATTAAATAAACAATCTATTATTTCAAAAATTTGTTAAGTAGGTGAAGATTAAATATATTCAAATATTACGATTTTGTAATTTGTTTGTTATTATTAAATCTTGTATGGCACTGATAAAACTAATACTACAATTATTTTCATAACCGGGTTGCAATGTTCTCACCACTACCCTAATAATAGTATAATTGTTGCACTGGGTTAATTAACTTTCCATACTTAGATAGTAGACATTGATTACTCACCTGTACTTGAACTATTTATAGCTGTATTTTGATCATGCAAATTACGGCAGATAAACTTTTATTGTTTGAATGTAAAAAGATAAACTACGATTCATATTAAAATATAGATAAGGTATTGATCAGTATAACTTTAAACATATTAGCGAACTTTAAAATAATGAGCTGTTATATAGTTGATTTCGTGCTTAATGAGTCCTTTGACCTGTATAAAGGACGTAAAGGCTTTCACCCAATCTATTCTCTCTTTTTATAGAGAAACCACTTCCACTAAGACAAAGCTTTGAGATATTTTGTATTTAAAGTACTCGACCAATCTTGATTCTCAGATGCATGACTGGAATATATTTAAAAATGTAATGATATTTGCAAAATTAAGGTAGAGTCACATATTTAAAGTAGCATCATGTATCTATTATAAATTAGTAGCTCTCATTTTAAATGAATGAATGTGCGATTTACCTTTTACGGGCAAAGTAAGAAGAATTAGGTCTTATCTCACATCTAATTCTTGACCCTAAAATAAAAATACAAAATGTTTTGTCAATACTATATACTCATACTAAATGCAATGAAAAATATACAGTTCATTCATTTTGACTCTAAGGTACTTTAATGACAATATTACAAGAGTTTCTTCCGGTATCTCATCTTAATCACTAGTGTATGGAGTGATATATGTGTGTAAAATTGTATAACGGTATACAAAGTAAAATTATTTACCGTTTTTTCTTATATCGATGAAACTTCAAAATCGCTCTGGGAAAACTGCTTAACCGCATTAGTTTATTTCTGATTTTTTGCCTGTATTTGTAAACCATCGAATTATTTGGTACTAAATTATCTACTATAACAATTTCGATTCATATAAAGTTTGATGATATTTTTCAACTCTACAAGTACTGATATCTCCCTGCACGTTGATAAGTCATCGTTTTCCGCAAATGATGTAACGTCTATAATTTATAATATTTTCCAATATAGTTTAAATAGGCGAATAACAAACTATAAAAACGATAATGGGTATTAATGTATACCCATTCTTGTCTTTAATTTGTTTGTTGTAAAACTCAATTGTTGAAGTAAACTATAAACTTTCCTACCCTTTTAGGAATTTTTAGTGTAAAAAAATTGTTTTATTTCCAAAAAGTATTAATATTAAAAGTTGTGTATTTGTAATAACTTTGACTTTACGTTGTCTATTTTGGATTTTTAATTTAGTGTATTTGGTAAAGTGGTATGCTGCGCTAATGTGAACTAAAGTAAATAATTTTTTTATTGTTTTAACTTTAATGGAATAGTAGTCGATTGCAATTCCTACCCTATAGTTTTTGTTGAAATACTATTCATAATATACTAAACTTTATTAATTTAAATTTACTTTACAATTCCAATCGTAATAAAACTTTAAGTTATAGTTAAAATAATTCTCTCGAAATAAGTTTAATTTGTGTCTTCATAAAATATGAGCCTTTGTATATTAATTTAACTGATTGAAGTTCATTTAAATCTCACAGACATCCTCTAGAGATAATCACAGAATAAATAAGTTTTAAAGAAGTGAGTATAAGCATGTGACTTACGTAGCCTAAATATCCCAACACATAGGTGAACTAACGTGTAGACTTTTAGACTTGAGAAAAACTAAAAAGCAGGTCTCAAGTCCGATCTCGCAGTACTAGACAGGATCAAATGTTGGAGATGCCTCGCGTTCGCCGTGAATTTGGAAGAAAACGATTTGCGTACTTTGCTCCCAAATTATATAATGAACTGTCCTCCAGCGTAACAGGCCAGGGTGTATCTGAAACGACATACAAAGAAAATATATACAAGTATTTAATGTACAATACAAGGTGATATAGCCATATATAACTGTATGTCTAATATTATGTTTGATTTATTAATAACTATAAAATAAGCTTTTAATTTTTTAAGAACTATAATAAGACATGAGTCGTTTTGTAAACCAGCAATTATTGTTGAAAACCGCTCCAAAATAAAGTCCTTATTTATTTATTTATTTAGACTCCTGCTTTTCAAATACTGCAATGAAGGAAGCCCCTAAGGACAAAAATAAGAATATATCGAGTACGATATCTCAGGAATGATTACAACTGTAGATTTTAAATACTACATAAAACTATATTTTTACATAGAAAAGTTTCTTTGTCAATCTATGGGAGTTGACCAAGCGCCATTGAAACCGATCACTCAGTAGGATGTCCCAACTTCTCTTTTCCCTGCGGGGAGGATGTAAGTTTCTTTTATGTATGGCTGTTTGGCTGGTCTGTCCGCAGGAGTCGTTTGGAGTATAGTTTAGTTCAAGGAAGTCCAGGCTACTGTAATTCCTATATTATTTTTTATATACATGATTAACATTTCTAAATTGGATATTCATAGGAATTTATTACTTTTTTGGAAATGAGACTCTTATTATTATCAATGTTATATCTTGACAGGACGGATGGACCAGAATGTTTTTTCACTTAGGTTTCGTAAACTAAATTTATGCTTATTTTTATTATATAAAATAAAGTTACTTACACGATTTAATTATTCATCGTTCTACAAATCACTATATTAGTCAATTTACTGTAATAAAACTGAGAAAGAGTTATCATACTAATATTTGGATGTTTTCTTTACTTTCCGAATAAAATTAATAGATCGTATTACTGAAAAACTAAGTCTATCTGGCAATTACATGACACCATGAGTTTTGTTAGTGGCATTCTAGCTTTGGAGGGGTTTTTTTTTATTTACGTCTTAAAACTTTAGCTATTTTTCATACGTATATTCTGAATATTGGGTTTGCAAAGATTAGAATTATTGCTTTAAGAAACTAGAATTGTAGCCACTGAAACATTTATTAAAGTCTTATTTATTTATTAGTTTTTACAAATATTTTCGCTAAATTTAGTCTATAATCCAACATTCTCACAACACAAGATATAGGAATATATTCGGAATTAAAACTGCACACCAACACAAATCATTAGTGGTAACAATTAGTTTTATTGTAGGTCATGTTTTATATAATAATTTCTCTACTTATATTCGAAATTTAAAGCTAATTGTCTTCTTCAAAAAAAGTTTTAAAGAAGAAAGTAAAGGAGTAGTTGATTTTTAACAGCAGTAAGGAGGCCGAGTCACTTATCTTTGTTGACCGGAGTAGAGAAGACATTAACTAACCCAGCTTTTGTGGGCTCCGGAAAATATTCGGCCGAGCCCCGACCTGTACAAGTGTGGCGGGGCTGGCCTAGGCTACGTTAAAACTTTCAGAAAAAAACTGGTCTGAGAACGGTCCTGCTGACCGGAATGGACCCACTCTTCTATAAAATAAACATAGAACAATCTATTTACACAGAGTTCTTGTCCTGTTTGTTATTTTTTACGCATGATTTTTTTCTCTATAATATTTATAATCAACATAATGTCTTTAATAATATTTGTTATTCCTTCTGTTTCATTTTACTGAAACTTTTAATAAAATTAATTAACATATAATAAAATAATACTAACCTACATTTTCAGGACATTAACAGTTCTGTAGACTGTTTTCCCTGTACGTTCCTTAATGTTACAATAATTATGTAGAAGATTAAAACTAATAATAAATGCTATGTATTGCTTTATACTTATTGTTTCTTTTAATTTTGATGCATGGCTTTATTCTTTTGTAATATACGATTTTTAATATTATTTATTAAGTTTTTCTTTCTTAACTATAAGAATTATTACATCAAGAGATTTTATTTTTCTTCATTAGTACAATATATTTAATGCTGTATGATCAGTAATATATTTTGTGAATATATATGCTATTTTTGTATTTGGCTTCAGAAGCAGCATTATAATATTTTGGATATTTCAAACACATCAGTTAGTTGTAATATTTGTAAGAGTCTTCTAGGTTATTGATTTGTAATCATATGTCAAACTGCTTACGTACAAATTTCCTAACCCCAACAATACCTGAACTGCTATATCTCTATGCTAGTTGTTGACAATAAAGTAAATCCACTATATTTCCCAACTTAGTTTGTATTCCTGTGGATGAATGTGGTAGAGAGTTTCGAGGAAGCAGTTTTTGCTATGGATGGTTGACGCTAACTCCCTTATTATTTTATCACCTTGATTATGCATCGCTACGGACAACGGCTGAAGGAGATTGGATATATTCTTATTCTTAATCCGATAATTTCATATAGGAGCCACGTCACTTACTACAAAGAGAAGGACGATACATGGCCCTGCGTCTGTGGATAAGAGCTGGTGGTCAGTGTAGTCCTATTCCCTACATAATTATCAACTATAAAATTCGTTGTACCAGGGATTTTAGTTCTGTGATAGACCTCGCATAAGCTGTAACCTACTAAAAAAACAACAAATTTTATCGATTACTTATTTTTATTAAAATTTTTTACGTACAGCATTTTGAACCCTGCAATTAACCAGCTCATTATGAGCTCAGGCATCCATGGCGATTGCATTAGTATCATCTTGAGGACTTTACAGAAGGAACATTCCTTGCAAATATCTAGTTAACCTTAAGGATTTAAACCTTTAGTTGTTATTCTGTCTACATCTACAATACGTACGATGATTTTATTTCTTATTTACTTTGGAATATTAAAATCAACTATTCAAAAATACTATATAATTTTCTAGTTAAATCAATAATTATTATAAGTATAAACATATAATTAGTATACAAATACGTAACTAGTTAAGTTATAAACACACTTGACTTAGATTAATGAAATCTTCTTTTATATATAGTGCTCGTACATATTAAGATTATTGTTAGTGAATAGCGCATCCGAGTGTGAACAACTCAAACTCTGACATATCACGAGATGTAGCTGAGACAGTAAACAAATTCATACCAAGACAGTTGAAGTTGTCTGCTGAGCATATTATGGTAACATTGGTAACACATGGTAACATATATGTAATATTGCTTATTGGTTTTGACATCAGTCTGTAAAATATATGTTAAACAAATGCTTTTTACACTATTGCAAGTATTAGTTAGCAACCTTGAAATTTAATTCGCTTAGTAAAAAAAATCATTGATGGAGGTATTTCTTTATTTAATATCCAAGAGATATATGTAAAATTTCTACGGGAGGGAATATACACGTATCTATACTCTGAGCAGTTTTTTGTCTTATAGTTTCACGTTGCAGTCCTAAGACACATTCAGTGTAATTTTACTACATTGCAAACTTAATTTAAAGGCTTATGTATATGGAGCTTAACTCAACATACACAGCCCTTCCCACCACATATGCGTTATTGAAGAATAGGTGGGTTCACCGTTCTTTTGGATCGTGTCAGTCAACATCGTAGTGCACTCAGTTATGCACCTGATGAGACATGAGGATACAGGGTGCGTTATGAAAGTAATGATCATATTCAGGAAAAACTGATTTAATCATCGACATAGTACAAATGGACAAAATACTACAACATAGCCTCCTTCTGCAATAAACCTGCGTAGACAATCGCTTGGAAAGCACCCTGGAAACCCTCGTTTGGAATGCCTCTCAGGAGCATTATAACTTCAGCTTGGATGTTCTCCACCGACTCCAATTCCTTTCATCTTCAGTCGGTGGTAAAAAATATCACACGGACCTATGGGGTTGTAAGAAGGTTGGGGCAGCACGGGATTCTTGTTTTGGGTAGGGTAGATGGTAACGACGAAGGCCGTGTGGCAGTGGGCATTTTTGTTGTGGAGCTTGAAGATGACTTTAATATCAGGCCGAACGTGGGCGATCTGGCGTTTCAGTCTCGAGCGCCTCTAGAAAAAAGACTGCGTTGACAGTTTTTCCTGGCGGTACAAACTCAAAATGGACGATTCCTCGAACTTCAAAGAAGACTATCAGCATTATTTTAATACGAGACTTCCTCATGTGCAGTTTTTGGGGTTCGGGAGAGTATTGTGTGAGCCACTGGGGGAGCTCTGCCTTTTGTATTGAAGTATGTACTGATGCTGTTGTATAACTCACATGTATATCTTAAATGTGTTCTGGGGTGTTTAAGCTGACGCAATACTCTCCAAAACTACTTATTCTAATTCTTGATGAAACAGAAATTAAATTATTATAAGTTACGGAGAGAAATGTTAATGTTTGTGTGTTTATAATTTTATTTTTCTAACTAATTAGGCATTCAAAATACTGTAAAAGTTTTCTTTGCCCGTTATTACCTCTTGTACTGTGAAAGAGAGCTCTGGCGTGAGTTTTAGTAACTAATATAATGAGTTAAAACTTGTAGAACACCTTATGTCACAATTTGTAGGCACCAAGTTTTTAATTATTGAATTATACTAATCAAACAAAAATGAGTTGTTGCTTTTATATGATAAATAAAAACCATTGACTAATTTCAACTCATTACGAACATTTTCCTTACTAGAAATGCTAGAAATATTGCTGGAAAAAAACGAGTAAGAAAATGTTTCTCATTACTAGCTATATATATTTTTTTGATAAAACTACGTGAAAACTTCCAATATATGTTTGGGTCCGATGGGTATTAAATAATGTAAACTGATTCTCCCTGTACTCTTTGGATACTGAGAGGATTAAACACAGCACAAATTAGTGTATTTTACATAAAACATAACAATAAATTGAATTATGTACTTCTGTTAGCACTAAATATGAACTATTCTGGTGCTTTGTGCTGTGAATAATACTCGCTAAAACTATGATGTAAACTGCTTTGTGTAACGAGAAATAGTAAGTAAAAACTATGATTTATATTGAATTGAAGTAACTCATGCTTGTAAGTCCTGGTCTTGGTCCTGCTTCTAGACATCACATCGTGTTTCCGGTGCTACTTCCGGGACTAACTGTGTGAATTTAACTAAATTTGAAAAATGAAGCAACATAACACCTTTTATTAAAAAAAAACATTAAATTATAAATGCAATTTTGTTTCCATGGATATAAAGTAATATTTTGTGTAAACTTCTGCTTACGTTTTAGCTGTCCCTTATATTGCTGACGTCGCGACTATTATTAACCCTAAACAGAACGCTCGTTATCTGATTATCCAATTAGGAACATTTTAATGTGACGAAAGTGTGAATAAAACATTAAAAAGTGTTTAAAGAGATAGTTCCATTTCTAAACTTATATTTGTGCTACATTATTAGTTTTTAGATACAACATCCAGGGACAGAATTCTAAATGCAATTTTATACTACAGCTACTTAGTCTACAATAGTGTGGTTTTAAATTTCTAAACAATAATATAACAAATAACATAACTATAATGCATCTATAATGATATTTAAGTTTATTTTATAAATCCCAATTTTTTACATTTATAATAATCACGCTAACCCCATTGTGCATATTTTAACTAAATTTGATACGTTTATTAATTTTATACTAAGAAAACTTACAGCAATTTGTATTTTAAGTATTCCCTAAACATTTTGATAAAACTAACTTAAAAGAAAAAACAAACAAACAAACAAAAAAACAAATATTCCACCTCTAACAGTGTCACAGTAAAAAATGTATTCCAGAATTTTATATTTTCATAAGTAAATATCATGTGTCGTCACGTAATGTAAGGGAAAACCCGTCATAACGTAAGGGAAAATAGTAATGACAAGTACGATATGCTAATTTATACTCGTATGGATGGCAGCAATAATATATTAAACCAATTTGTATATTCTGCTATCTTATAATATGCTTATTATTAGCTTGTGAGCCCTTTCCCAAAACGTTAAAGTGTCTCAATAGGCAACAAAGTCACATTGTGGGACAATCCTGTACGTCGATTTATCATCATACGATAGCAATTAATTCATTATAAATTAATAAAGTCATAGTGGGTCACAAATAAATATAATACCTCACAGTAGAATTTAGACACCGGAGATATTATTATTTACTTATTACGGAAGCATTTGAGGTAACAGAGGCTTATTGTGAGAGAATCCTATTCATTGTTTTATCGTCGTACGATATTAATGAATTCCTTACGAAGCCTTCAAAGTATAGAAGCTCATAAATAAGCATGATATCTAAAAATAATATTTAAAACAATCTCGTTAAGGTATTGCTTGGTGCAACATTATAAGCTAATTAATCTAATTATTATTAAAGTAGGTGCAATTTATCAATTCAGTACATAATTAAATGAAGTAATTAGAGAATTTTTTTCCTTTTTTAAAGTTATTAAAAAATATATGAACAAGACTGTTTATCATGCACACACGAGATAATTGCACATTAACGCCATATATGGTTAATAGAACAACATATATAGTAGAATGATAAATATGGTAGCATTTATGGGTACATCTATGAGCACAATAAACTACACAATATATTTATTATCTAAAACAGTGGCACGATCTAATCGTTAAGAATTCATTAGCTGTAGTAATAAATTAAACACACAGTTATTTCAAGTGTACTCGCTGAGCGAGATTTTCAATCTTTGTACATCTGTATTTATTCTACTTCTACCTAATAAATCGACGTTAAGAATGTAGATACTTTATAAACGACTAAAGTGTAGTGTTCATTTTAGGTTGGAAATTAATTGTGAATTGGAATGTTCTAATCTATACTTTTGTCAAAAAATGTATAATTTGTGGGTGTTAAAACACGACTAAAAAGTAACTATTAAACCTTCCAACAATATTTTGCATTGTAATTAGATTTTCTGTCAACTTTCGAAACCATGTTTCGTAAACTAGTTATGGTTTCAGTAAATCGAAGGAAATTCCTTGAACTATGTGTTCTGAACTCATGTGTAATACACAATATACTTGATTCAGCATTGCAATTTTACAGCTCATTCATAACGTAAGGTTAAATAAGAGTGAGTAAACATATGTAACTATATTGAAGTGAGCAAACAATCCTATTGGTGATAAACTGAATATTGCAATTCTCAACCGAGCAAAATTAAGACAACCATCTAAGTCAGTAACCGGGTCAGTTGGGTTACCTCCGGTTATTGCGAGACAGATTGTCCTTAGGAGCAGGCCAGTCTTCCTAAGGATAAGTATTTAACCAACAGACAACAGCCCAAAAGTTAGTACTGTCTGATCCCGGAGATATAAAGCCACTACAATAGCTCAGGCTGAAAAACACAAGACTCTCTGATCGGAAGCCTGAACTGCATTAGTAACCATATTCGCTTGCAACAAACCTCTCCAGTTGTGGTCCTCAATTCAGTCACCTGTCAAAATCAACATTTAGAACTTAACTTGAGACATCAACTATATAGTAGAGCTTCCTCGGCAAGAAGGAACGATGGCTCCAAAATGATGCCCTCCAAAGTTGACAAGGGCATCCTGGGCCGGGTTATAACAAATACAGTCCTATCACACCAGTTCACTGCTCCTTTTAGGGTTGTATTAAGGTTATTAGACGTGACTTAGGTTTTAAATTTACCAGTCAATGTCATCTCATCTGAATATACCTGTGCGAAAAGACCTCTACTGTTACAGACCTAAACATTTCGTCCATAACAAGGAGAAAGGACGCCATCCTGAAGAGATCCTTAAGTGGTTCTTTCATTGACCTTTTACCCCAAATAGTGGGGTATTTTTTTTTTTATAAATTATTAGTAGGAATTTAAGATCCACAAATGTCTGTAATAACATTTTAGTTATTTAGTTTTGGAAATAGAGTCTGGAAAAAGAAATAAACCTTACAGTAAGGTGTCAATTAGATTCCATACATTTTTATTCAGTTTCTTGGTAAAAAGGATATTAAATTTACCTATTTTTTATTGTTTAAGAGTTCTTTTGGAATTTAAACCATGCTGAGAATGGTTTTCATTATTAATAAAAAAAAATAGAGGGTTTAAGGGAGATTTTGTAAAATATATAGTCATTTTATGAAACTCAATTGCTTCAAGGCATTAAAACTATCGAAACTAACGGAAGTAACACGTATGGAAAGGTTTAGAACTAATAATCACTTATTCTGCCCATTAATAAGTGCCTTTTATTCTGATGTGATTAAAATGTTAGTCTCAGAACTAAAACAAGTAATAGGCGACGTATAATATATAATAAATCAATGAAAAGTACAACTCGCTGAAAAGTTTTAACATTTATTAATACTTTTAAGAAATTCACGTTATAAATAAGCTGTGTACTGGAGTCTTTCTGGTAATGCTGTACTTTACGAGGGTGTCATTTCAATTTAGACGTTCAGCAGACGCATTTGTATACGAATGATTTATTCTAGTTTACTACGACACAAAAGTTCACTTATTATTAGAGATAGAAAGAATACCATTAGAAGATGGGAATAATATCTAACTACGAATTTTTATTACTGTATCATTTTAATTTGCAATGTCTTATCTCTTGTACTGTGGACGCGTGCTCTGGTGAATGTTTACGTAACTAACGGAATGAGTTAGGAATTTTAGACTATAAACTTCTTTAAAATAATTTGGAACCGTATTTAAAATTATTGAGTTTTAAACATTAAACGTGGTGTAGTTGTGTATTTATAATGTTAGACAGGTAATGTACAATAATTTAAACTATACTTAATATTTGGCCTAAATAAAAGTCGAAAAAGTTGCACGAAGACGTATTTTGGTACATTCTTCTCATAAAATATTAAATAATGGTCATCAACTATGGAAAGCAGTTCAAATCTGGTGTGACGCTCAGAATTTGGAAAATGATTGAACCCGATTCTCTCTGCACGCTTAGGATACAGAGAGGATTAAAACAGCCCAAACACAAGTTTAGTAGCTTTTCTATAAAGAAAATTCGTGAAAGTCTTTGAAAAATAAAATAAAATTCAACGAAATAATACATTATATTTGAAACTTTTACTTTCTTTAGAATTAGGTAATTGTTTTATATACACTTTTCATAAGTTTTGTGTTGTATTTAATAGTCAATATAACTAAAATGTAAATTTCTTTGCGTATCAAGAGTCATTATTAAGAGAAATTGTGATTACTCAATAATAGAATTAACCCATCCTTGTAAGTCCTGGTCCTCGTCCAGCTTCTGACCATCACATTGTACTACATGTGGTGATTATCTGACGTACTGCAAGTTGAACGGCTTTGTAAATGCTGAAACATATATATATATATATATATATATATATATATATATATATATATATATATAATAACTGTTTTTTATATTTCATATAGGTGTCTTATTATTTTATCTTTTGGCACCTTTTTATATCAAAGATAATACTAACAAGAATATCTCCATGACAAATTTTTATCTCATTTTATTTTGTCATGAAAATTTTTTTTATTACTTTTCATTACTTAAAGAGAAAAATACAATATTTGAAGTAACATTGGAACCTTATGAAGCGTTTCTATTATTGTATAATGTAATGTTCTTATCTGTTATTTATTGTACTGTAGAAGAAAGAACTCGTGTACGTTTAAGAAATTAATTTAATGATTTAACAGTTGTAGACCATATTTCTCTTACAAACTCCGGTAAATATGTTTTTAAATTTATTTAATATAAACAATCAAATATCATTTATTGATTATTACATTTCCTTTGGAACCTCGAAATTATTACATATAAGCTAAATTGTTCCAGTGTTATGTTGAAACTAATTGCCTCTAAAACAAGGATGTAAACTAATTTTGGCAATAAGAGATAGAGGAAAAATAGCCATTATATCTAAATAATAAATATATCTCATCCTTGTGATTCCTCATATTGGCCCTGGAACTTTTCCTGCTTCTGGCCATTACATCTTGTTCCTGCTGGTGCTTCATTGCTACTATTTGAAAGAAATTGAAAATACTGAAATATAGAACTTTTAACTTAACCAAAAACATTTAAACACTTATACACTATGTTGTATCCATGGATATTAGATAAATTTTATATATAATTAATTCTAAAGTATACTCTGTTTTATTAATGTGTGGTTTCGTTATAATATGTTATTGTTGTTTTTATCTTAAATAGCTCGTATGCATCACGACTTCAGTTAATCTAAATTTCGGTTATCTGGTTCTCAATTCATATTATGTTTTCAGAACTTTGAACACAATAATGATTAAAGTTAAATAAATTACAATAAATTTTAAATAAATAAAATTTCGATGTGTCCTTGATAAACATCCCTTATTGGTATAGTCTGTGAGGGAGAAAGATTCTATATTTAATTAGATATAAATGAACAGGAAATGGTTCATAAAACGTTTAAAATATGTATTCAGAGAGGATAGATATAATTTAAAATCAAAGTAGCATGTACAGTAGTTAAAGTGTAGTTTTTAAGAATTTATGATTTTTCTTCTTTATAATTTATGCGTTGAAATACTATAACTGAGATACAGTACAGAGGGACATTTTTCGCTTTGATATTTAACGATAATTCTGATTAATTTATCTAGTTGCAATAACAAAGCCTACATTGATTTTAAAACTTTGCTTTGGGTTTTCCGATTCTAATAATCTAGAACACAGTGCACACTTTAAAATTGTTTTATAAAAACTTACTGCAAATAGTATTACACAAATTTGAATCATATTGCACTCATATTATTATTATTATTATTTAATATTATCATATTTAACTATGAGCATTGAAAGTTTCGTCCATACAGATGGTCAGGTGTATATTACATGTGGAAGCGGTGCTATTATATAGTAAAGGTTTATGGTTTTAAGATAAAGGACATAGTAGAATGCGAGATGTCTAGGACAAAATTACAAACAAGACCAAATTAAACGACTTTATAGATAGGAGAAGAGAATTGATACGAAAGCTAGAGGGGTTAAAGTTTTACATAGTCTAAGACTGCCAAACTCACCGAAGTTGTCTTCATCTGCCAGACACTGTGGCAAAAGAGTTTGAGTATCAGCTTGAAAACAAGTCAGAGCTCTTTAGTAGTCCAGATGTCTCTGGTATCAAAATTGCAGTTTAGTGTTGTACGTCCTCGTTGCCAACTATTTCTGATCTCTTCACACAGAAACAGACCCCAGCTGGTTCTGGAAGTTAAGTCTCTAACAATGCCAGATACTAGGCTAAAAATGAGCTAAACCCATCATTCGTATATTTGTATATTGCGACTGAATTGCCATTATATGTATTACTTTATTCAGGAATTTTTTTTACATTTTCTTGTTATGTTTATACTGTAATGTACGATTTTTCTATAAGCTAATTTTAGTAAATCCAAATTTCAGTATAACCTTTTCAACATCACGTTGGATACATAACTGTATTGGCGTTACAATAAATATTTGCCTATGAAATTATATTGACTATTTTTTGAAGGAACTTTTTTTAATAAAGAAGATATAGCGTATATTGCAGAAGTTAGACTGGAAAACTGTTATATATCTATAAGCCTCTTGGATCTCTTCAGATGGACGTTGACGCCAGATTCCATGAGCCAATCTGTGACAGCGTCATATGTCAGGCTTTATACTAAGAGAAATGTGAAATTGGCCTGAATTCAGTATTTAAAGGTTTTATCAGTTAAAACCAATCAATAATTAAACATAATTAAACTAAACATTGCTGGTATATGCTAGTTAGTACAAACTAGTTTAAGTTCGATGTCAAATTACAGCTTACTAGAAAATTTCATAAGTATGGCTGTAAAACAATTGAACATTTAAATGTTTTTTTCAATTATGAAAAAATTACAATCATGTAATTATTTATATGCCACATGCAATACCTTTATTTATATTTATTAGTGCTATGGGCAATTTAAATACAGAGAATTCATCTTCAGGTGCTAGAATAATGTAAATAAAATAAAAATTAAAAACAATTGAACTAAATTAATTTGCGGTATAAGTATATGGGTAGTTACATTTATTGCCTGAAATAGATTTAAACAGTTATTATTTATTTAATGTCTATATATTTTTATGTACATGAAAGATAAGCAAACTTCGGTTTTTGGTAATTGACATCTTTAATGCTTTTTTATGTTCATAGAACTTATTTTGGAGGTTTCATTACTAACTGGTACGTGAAAACAAATCCAAAAATCAATTTAATATATGATCTATTTTGAAAAAATTTTAAACCAATTTGAAATAGGACAAAAAAGATTAACTAGCTTTTCTACAAACGTACATATGAAATTCATGAATACAGTACTCTAACCAGTCTAAGAATGAAATCGTAGAAATATTAAAAAACTGTTTAAGTTGTCATCACGTTATCTTATATAAGCATTATCCTGTCATTTATACGATGTGAATATTAGTCGCTAAAGCTAAGATGTAAATGGTTTGGGTGACGTTGGAAACTGTGATATCTGAACAATAACAGTAACTCATCTGCAAGTCCTGATCCTGGCCCTGGTCCTTGTTGCCTGTTTGGTCATAATTACACCAAACATTTTCAAAAAAAAGATTAAATTTTGTAATTATAGCATGTTTATTTCTGTATAGTGTGATATATAACACTTATATAGTAAACAAATATATAATTGCTTTATTTACATTAGAATGGGGCCATGTTCTTGCGAGTGTTAGCTAAAATCTGGATTCCAATGGGTCTACTCTCTCTTAGCTTACAATGGCCGTAACAATACTTTTTATAGTACACATGTTTTTGTTTTTGTAATGTTATTATTGTTTGCCGTGTTGGCAACACTCTCACAACTGTATTGCAGTTCATGTGTTTTGTAAATCAGCTAATTTTTTGTTTACTAGATTTGTTTTGGTTAGTGTTTATACAACGATTTTTAGCATTGTATTTGTGAATTTTCTCGAAACGAAAATCTGTTATTGTGAAAACTTGTGTGTATATATTTAGTGCATTTTGACTAGAAGTACCAAAATATTCAAATAACGGAAATACCACAGCAAAATTCCAGGTAAAAAAGGCCTTCAAACATATCTTCCAGTTCTGAATCTAGGCATAGGCCTCTCAGTATTTCAAAACTGAGTAAACCCCTTGATAGTTATAATAAATTCAATAGTGATGAATCAGAATACACTGCAGTTAATTTGGCAACTCTAGAAAAGTATTTGAATGAAACTGCTAATTGCAAATTGTGTACCCACCTCTAAAACTAACAAAACAGAACAGCAATCGGCCTAGCATGTGAAATTAATATTGATTGTATTGATTGTGCCAATAAAGCAATCAGGCACGTTCAACGATCTGGGACGTGATCTAAGTTCGAAAATGACCTAGGCCATCAATGCGGGCTTCATTGGTGCCTCTGACAGCACCCCGCACTACTGGCGAAAAAGAAAAACATCCCTAGATACAGTACCCAAATTCAAGCTCAGATCACGTGAGCGCTCGTAAAGGATAACTTCAACTTTGTTACTACTAGTAAAATATTTATGAGAACCTAATCTAAACCTATTTACATCGCGTAATAAGTAGTAGATAGGGACAGAGTGGCCTCCGTATAATAACAAAATAACAAAAAACTTATTGAGAGGTCCAAGTTATGGGGATACTAAACTAAGAACAATCCAAGAAGAGGGAAACAGGCCTGACTTAAGCCTGATATAGCCGGAATAAAATCCCTGTCAATATACATATGAAATTGTAGTTTATACTTTCAAAAGGGTAAGCGCTAGGGAATTTGATTTACATCCATAAAAATGAATAAGATAATGATTATGTTATAAATTTATGTCACATTTATACTTTAAATAATCGTAGACTTAGTAAAGCTATTAGAGAAAATCCTGCAACTCGTATTCTAAGGATATACCAGAACTCTTATATGAGTTAGTAACATTATATTCAACAAGTTCGCCACCAAAGTTTACAGTAGCAGCACGTCCAACGTCAACCATTAAGTGACTCGGAGTTGAAATTTGACATTTAAGATGTTGAAAATCCCGTACATCTTTCAAGTCTGATGTTATAACGGCAGTTCAAAATAGTCAAAGCAGAGACGTAATGTTGCATTTCGTTGGCAGAATCGTGTGCGCGAGGAAGTACCTCCAAGATCTGCAAATCACAGGTCACCTCTTTGTCTGAAGTCATTCAAGGTTATCCCCCACCACCCAAGGCTAAAGAAAAGGTTAAAGTCACCTCGCTGTAGCAACATTCACTAAAACTTATTTGTCTCATTATAACCAGAAATTGTAAACTCGTTTCTTTCTGCTATTTTTGTAATACAATAAATGCAAAACTACTGATTGTTAGATTTATTAGTTATAAATAATATTACTACTAGTTATAATCAAAGGTAGTGGTGCCACAGAAAAATGTCTTTCTCTATGATAATACTTACAATAGACGAGAACGATATGTCCCACAACATAGTTTACTAAATATAAATTATAAACCATTGGTAGTAACAGAAAATCGTATTTATATCAATAAATAACATTGATCCATTAAATTTTAAGTTTCTAAAGTCAAACATTTTTGGATTTGAGGCGAACTTCTTTATAACGCAGTTTAATTTTTAACCATTGGGAAATTCAATTGCACAAACGGCAACCGGTTAGCGGTTCAAAACAGTTAAAATGACGAAGATGCGGGATGATGCATGCCTTTAAAAGATCTAGACATTTTTGTACGATAAGTAACCTACGTTACAAATTAAAAAAATGGTAATGCATTGCTTTAGAAAAATATTATAAAAAGTCTCTCATCTAATTTTTAAAATATACTTATAGCTCAGCTATACGTATATTTAAATTCTCTTCATTATGTATGTAAAATTAGGATTTCTTGGAAAGCCTAATCCACTTTTAAGTATCTAATTAAGAGTAATATTTGTTGAATTATCAATTCATTCTCTAAATAACTAACAATTTGATATTTAGTAAGTAAGCTCCAGACTAAGAAAACGAATCCGGTGTTAAGATATTTTAATAGCATAGTTGATATTTATTACAAAATTTAAAACGAGAACATTAAATTAAGAAAGTTGATACGAAGTAGTTCTGAAATCCCACGCAATAGCGAAACAGTCTGTTTTAGCACTAAACACTTACGGTGAAGCAATTGGTTTTCAATGTAAATATTATTTTTTAATATTGGCCGTAGCGTTCTAAGAGATACATTTTCTTAAGACATAAAAATTGAAAATTCTTTTATAATTTCAAGAGTTCTAGCTAACAGATTCGAACTTTTAGGAGCACCTTGTAATTATTAGGTCTTCAGATAAACTATATTTTTATTTAAAAGAAAAAAATTGTTTAAAAACATGTTTCTTAAAAACTTGTAATTCGTTAATGACATGTCATACTTAAATATAATTTTCTTAACTGATAAATCATCTAAAATCATGAAACCCCCTTAAACTGTAACTCAAACACAGGCCTCACTGTTAAAAGTTTATATAAATTTAAATTCAGCTTGTTTTATATGGGTCTGATTACAAAATTTTTCTACTTTAAATTACTCATTCCGGGGGAAATGATCAAAAACGTGTTGTGTTCAAGGAAAATACAGTATATTACAGGGATACGACTTTAAAATTAAAAATACATATTACACCCAAGGAATGGCCTGCATAACCTTAAAAAAAAAAAACTCTTCCCGAAGGATCATCATGGAATGATGTGTTCGTCCGATTTATTTTTAAAATTGATTGTCCGAAGAAATGTTACAACACCTGTCTAGATTCCTCCAAGGCCAAGGACACTAACCATGTTCTGTCAATTTTACTTACGGAAATACCGAGGGTAACATTTCCCGAAATTGGACGGAATTGTTAAATTTAAATCTAGACCGTGGTTGGTACTCACTGGGCAGAGGGGGCACCACAAGACCAGGCCAGCCAGTGAGGCGAGAAACACTACCAAAGCACCACCGAGCACCACAGCCATCACACACCACGGTAACACCACACCACACAACAGCCGAGAGTACCGATGAGAGTGAGAGTGAAGAATGATCTACAGCAAGTACCTCCAGAGGAGAAAGTGTCCACTAATTGTTTTCAGTGTTATTTCCGTATCTGCTGCTGCTGCAACTTCTGGATATGAATCTGCGTATAGAAGAGAGGAGCAAAGGTGGAGAATTTTTGTAGCTTGGCAACGGAGGAAGGTTCATGCCTTGTATTAATTGGTAATGATTGGCTCTTTAATTCATATTCAATTGAAGTAATACACTATTACTTGAACAAAAATTAAACTATTATAACTTGCGAGATATAATGATGGAAGGGGCTGAGTTTTTATTTGTGTACCAGAACATAATATATACATCGCTTGCAGTACGCGATACAAATCTATTTTTGAGCGGTTATGCATTTATAATAGCGGTGTGTAGAAGTTGGAGAGAGAGAAAAATCTGGTGTTTTCTGAGATCGACTTCTTTGGCGTATCTCTAGTCTTATTCGAAAAACAAGTTTGTGAAGTGTTTAGTGAAGTGAGATTCAATCAATATGGTCTCTCTTTTATAATGTATTACTTCCTTGTTCTAGTACTTGACCTATATTATATTCAATACATCAATATTCACTTACGTCACAATAATTATTTTTTTTTCTTTTTTATACGTAACCAATTAAGGTTTGATGGGGTTTATTATCTAACTATTGGTTATTTGTTACACATCGTTCTGTTATTTTTATGTTGATTTATATTTATCTTGATACCGGTTATAATATCCATCTTGTTATCAGTTTATAGTTTACTTTGTTACTATATTTTAGTTATGATGTTTCCATTAAAAGGAAATCCTAACCCTAATCATAAAAAAATTATAAATGCGAAAGTGCCTTGTTACTTGTTTGCTTAGCTTTCACTCATAAACTGTTTAATTGATTGTACTGAAAATTTACGTAGACATTCTTAGGGTCACTGGGACGAATATAGACCTATTATTATTTAGAAAATCCCCCGGAATATTCCCCACTGGTCTCTAAAATAGCAAAACATCCATCAGCCTCTAAAGTTACAAAATATTATTAGAAAGATCTTGTTAAATGTAATCATCCGTTTGTGTCAACGTTGATTTGTTCAGCGCAATCATATGTTTAAATTTAACCATTATTTTAAGAATAATATTTATTTTTTATATTAACTATGAATGTTTATGTGCAAGAATGTTTAGACACTCCAGACTGGCTGACTTCACTACAGTCCGAAAAACAAGACAATAAATGATTACTGAAACTGTGAAATAAATTTCCTAAGGATTTCCTCCTTATACCGGGACTAGATACTTTCGACCGGAGGCAAAAGTGTGTATGTGTTTTTTTACATCGTGACAATAATGCAAACTGGAATATGGCACTGTATACATCTTTGACCGAAAGAAGATTGCAAGAGACGTAAGTAGACAGAAATGGCTTCTCAATCCTTAGTCTTTACATATATTCTATTTATCAGGACAACGGGGTGTATTCTACTAAGGCACTTGAAATATCTTAGACCGGAAGTCAACGCTTTTTGACAGAAGTAGGATTCCTAAATCTACACACACCCATATATCCTGCTTTATATATTCATTATTGAGTCCATAAAGCAAACTCAAATTTGGCACTGTAAACCTACTTACACAAGAAGTGAATTTAAACACCCGGAAGTAGGCATTTTGACCGAGGTAGGCTTTTTAGTCCTAAGTATAAATATATTACTTTCATCAGAACAACAAGGCAAACACAACTATGGCGCTGGTAATTTAGTTTCCAGCCAACTAATTATACTCAAAACCACGGCATATCCAGACTACTGAGGACTGACGAGCGGCTTCTTCCTCCGTAAATTTCTTCGGGAATTCTTCTTTCAGGACGGATGCTATTGGTTTCCTGAGAGGCTGGAAGTGATGCGTGGTATATGAGCTACGTAGTCTGTTTTACAATTAATTCCTATCTGTTAAAATTCCTTGATATTTTTTGTTTGTATTTTTATTATCTATTGTTGGTTTCATTCGGATCTACTTGTAATATTTGTTAAATTGGTATTGTACCGTTGTGAAATAAATAAAATAAATAAATATATTGAACCTTAAGTAAATCGCAGGAACTGGAACTAAGTGGTTTTTTTTAAAATCCAAATTAGGTGTTTGAGATTTATTTATAAATACTCTTAACCAGGAAAACAAGGAAAACTCAGCTCTGGCGTCGGATATATAATTAATTTTAACTACAAATGCTCCTATACTCACAAAACGTAATATTAGAGTTAGTTCTTAACTTCTGATCGTCTAACTATGAACTGTAGAATAATACGTACCTGATCATATGCTTAATTACGTTTATATCATATTATAGGTGACCTTTATATTACATCAAAGTGCTTTGACTAAGTAGACTACAGGCTTTAAATTTAAAAGTTGCAGGCAAAGGTGCGAGTAACATCTACTAATATTATAAACGCAAGTGTCTTTGTTTGTTTGTATTGATTTCACGCGTAAACTATTTAACCCATCGTTCTAAAATTTTACATCGGCATTCTAAACTGCCACGACTAACTGCTAGTATGTGAATCAAAACAATATTGGTTTCAGATACCGACATTTCCTACTACTTTCTTTGTACAGTTCCTGATACACAATATTTCCGTGAAAACATCACTTACCAATTACTTGGATCTTTTAACAATCGAAAGAACTAAGAGCTATCCCTCGTTAAGCGTGCGCCTTCCAAAGCAAAGTAAAAATCAAGCCTTTTAGAGATCAAGGTTTGATTGTGTCCTGATGGGCACCGAGACTTGGCCTCTAGTTTCCTCTGTAGGAAGACCGGCATCACCACCATTCATCACCAGCGTCCCCCAGCCGATGACCTTGCCCCGTGACCTTGCCTCGCCAGACCAGGGGCACGTACACGTGGCTCGACCTCACGAATTGCGCAATAATAAAGACTTTGCGAGCTGTGTTCCAAAAGGTCACTTCGCCATCCTCTGCCGTTGAGGCGACAAATTACTCCACGGATTGTTAAAAAAAGAAAGGTAGGAAATTCCGAAATTTCCAAGTGCGAAATCTACGGTAAATGAGTCTTTTTGGATGATTAAGGACAAAAGAAGTGTATGTAGGACAATGCTGTTGGCTGAGCTCAAACTGACATTGCCAAAGAAATAGTTAGCCGAATAACATAATGATAATTGAGAGAATACAGCATTTTACGTAAACTCCACTTAGGCCTACAGCTTATAAAACCATTTTCACTATACTACAGCATCTGATCAACTCTTATAGGCTCCATTTCATTAAGAAAGGGGGTACTGCCGACCTTTTGGATTTTCTCGAATCCTTTGGGGTCGAACTATGGGACTTTCGTTAAAACGGTAGGTTTCTCGGTTGAGACGCTATACATCGCATAAGCGTGGTCTACCTCAACCTGTATAGCGTACCTCTCTGATAAACACCTAACATATATTGGTGGTACAAATGTCAAAACGTGAAAAGTAGATAGAGTTTATAAGTGAATTATGAATGATTTTAAGTTAAATTTGTACTAAATACACTGTTCACTACGCCTTTTAAATAGCTCTCTTAAACAGCAAATATTTTTTATTTAAAATTCGGTTTAATAGTTCAAAAATACTAATTTTCGTAACGTTTTCTGCATCTCAAAGTTTTGAACTCCTGTATTTGCGTACGGTTTTAGTGAGTTGAATTTTTACTTTTTCAATTTTTCAGTTACACGGTGTAATTATTATTCCTACATATATCTAGGTTCTAACTGTTTCGGCCTGACAATGGCGTTATTAAACTAACCTCATTTACAGACGTCAGAGCTGTAATCCGTTGTTTCCGCACCAAGTATTAGTGTTGGTTGTCTCCAGTGGGATTTTCAAAAACTTTTCAAAACCTCATGTTGTGACGGCTCATTTCTCCATTGCTATGAAAAGTTTCTTCGTCTCACCATAAAACTTAAATATCAATCTTCGTGCATGTTATCACGGGCTGATAAATAAAATTTCATTCTTAGAAGTCATCTCTATGCCATGTTTGATGTATTGAAATCCGGTATGGGTGCGTTTTAATGTCCTAAGGACCTGAGTACTGTCGTTGGCTAATTCCTGCATCACTAACAAACTCTCCTAGCCCTAGAACTGTTAATCGACATAATTATGTCGGTTAATGCCGCTTTTGTGGTGTTAACCGCCAAAATTTTGTCGATCAAACATTCCCTCGTATAATTACTTTTTATAATATACTCCGGTAACGTATCGATATAATTCATGCACCATTGGATTCGGGAAGAAAAATGCTAAGGAACAGATGAGTTTTATTCCTCTTTGTATTATGGTTATGACGTAGCAAGCTTGTTATTTTGAACGTAAAAGAAAACGCGACGCCGTTTGTTGTGACCGCCATATTGCCGCTGCCGTTCTGTATCACTTTCGTGCCGAGCTGTGGATATTTGTAAGTTTTAATAGTTTTACGCGTGTTTTAGTGTCGTATTTAATGTGTAGTGAGTTGTTTGATGTCGTAGTAGTGTAATCATATATATTTTAGAACAAATCAATTTCTATTTACTGAAATATGTTTGAGAAATTACCGGCTTTGTGTAGGCTATGGCAAAATGACTTGGCTAAAATTCATTTCACATAGTTTGTTATTGTTATCACTTACTAAACGTTATTCTTAGCACTCTTTTAGCTCTGAAGTAACTATTTATTTTTGGTAAATAGATAGTTTTCACAATAATATATATATTGCCTGTAATTTCTTTGGTTATATATAAAACTGTTTGGGTTATTCTATATTTTTTCAATATCTTTAGTTATATTTATAGTTTTCTAACTACATAATATTTCCTATTACTTATAAACCATAAATTTATAAATTTTGATATAGTACAAGCTTTAGAAACTATTTTATATTTTGCTGAATGAAATTTTTTCGCAAAATTTTTGAATAATGGCAAAATTGAACTTTTTTACTTTTCAAAAAATAATTTATGGTAATTATTTCATTACTACTGTATATTCTATTTTATTCTAAATAATAAAATATGCAAAATAACATGTATTCATAGGTAAATGTATTAGCAAAACTTGTTTTACCAAAGTCTTACGTGTACACCCGATTTTCAGAATTTATACGCATCGCTGCTTTTTGTTCTATAGCTTTATGATGCTTTCATAAATGTGTATAATGTTTATGTTGTTCTGAAACTAGATAAAATTTGACACAGAATGGCTATCTCACTTATAAATATTTCTCACTATAACTTCATTTGCTAGGTATGGTCCCCCCCAAATTTAAGAAATATTTTTCGTAAATTTTATATTTGATTAAAAAAAGTGTTTATTAGAAAATTTTTGATGGTTAATTTTACAATATAGTGCAATTCTACGTTTAATTCTGAACACAAAAATATATACTCTTATTTATATTGCTTTTATTTTATATTTTTAATAGTTTTTTTTAAAAAGACCTTGCGCGAAGCTCCAAAACAGCCCGACACTACAGGATGAAATGACCGCCAGTTCTAGGGCTAGATGAGTCATGAGTGTTGAGCTGAATCGCAGCCAAAAGGTCTGGTGACTTATCATTCCTTACAGGCCTAGCGAGCTGGTTCACTTTGTTGTAGTCCGGTTGTGTGTTTCTAGTTTCACGAACACGACTAGCAAGTGTTTGTTAAACCTTTTGTGAATAATGTTCACGGTCCGGGTAGCATCAAGCGTACAGCGGCGGCAGCAGCTGTGTAGTCCTGCAAACATTTACCTAATACCCTATCACCGTCAACATAGAGAAAGCTTCTTCTTTGTGAAAGGCATCATATTTGACAGACAACAATACTCGTCATCAAGGACACGGCACAACACTGACTAACTAAAAAATCTGATAATACATTATTATCATCTCTTAACACTTGTTCAGAAAGGTCCAGAGTCGATGAAGATACGCATGACCATGGCAGTAAAATGTAACAAAACGTACAAACACGTGTGTAGATTAATAAAAAAGGGTAAAATATAGCTGACATTGCTATTTAATTTGTTATCAAACACATCCATCACAGATCCGTGACGAGATATCAATCAATCAATCATTAAAGTTGAAATCTGATAAGAACTTGCTCATTTTATTAAAAGGTTTATCTAACAGGTACACTTACGGTAACTCTCCTTAAACGTAAATTGTTTTAAAAAGAATTGGTAGAAACTTTGGAATACCCTAAAGTAAAGACAGAACATAACGACATACTAAATGTAACAAAATACCATGAACATTATTTTTGGCGCCACTTCTCAACCATCCAAGATAAATCCGAACTTTTAAGTACAAAAAATAGCTTTTAAGAGAGCTATTTGATAGGTGTAATAAAAGTCATATCTTGACTAGTTCAATATATTAGATTATACGAGTTTGAAATATCCAAACTTTGTGTATTATCCTTTCAAAATTAGCTGTAGATTAACATAGTGCCCGGAAATAAAAAAAAATAATTTAACTATATTTTTTAAAGTATAAAAGAGATATTATACTTCTAATTTTAAATACGCGATTGCTGCTCTTACAATCTTAAAACATTTCTGTAAACCTTGATATTTCACTATTTACTCAATATTTTATTTCTAGAAGTTACGCATTAAAATAGTACAAGAATTAGTTTTCCAAATTTTATTTACAATATTAAAGAAACATACATGAACATGAACCCTCCACCACCCCTCAGTCTCGTGTTACAAAACTAAGACGACTCCTTTATACAAAATTTTTAAAGATCCAGCTGCACATATGTAAAAAATACTGCAAAATCCTGACACACAAACAATTTCGTCACTGCTGTCAGCCAAGGAGCCTGGGACCAGCAGAGCGCTACGACGATGAATGGTGTCCAGACGAGGGATTTCACGACTGCTGTCAGCCATGGAGCCTGGAACCAGCAGAGCGCTACGACGAAGAATGGTGTCCAGACGAGGGATTTCACGACTGCTGTCAGCCATGGAGCCTGGAACCAGCAGAGCGCTACGACGATGAATGGTGTCCAGACGAGGGATTTCACGACTGCTGTCAGCCATAGAGCCTGGGACCAGCAGAGCGCTACGACGAAGAATGGTGTCCACACGAGGGATTTCACGACTGCTGTCAGCCATGGAGCCTGGGATCAGCAGAGCGCTACGACGAAGAATGGTGTCCACACGAGGGATTTCACGACTGCTGTAAGCCATGGAGCCTGGGATCAGCAGAGCGCTACGACGAAGAATGGTGTCCAGACGAGGGATTTCACCACTGCTGTCAGTCATGGAGCCTGGGACCAGCAGAGCGCTATGTTGAAGAAAGATTCACTATCCTCCCATCCTTTACTATAATCCACTCTCAAGCTTGGAACCATAAAATCACCTCTGGCTATCTTGAACCAGAGGTGGCTCATTCTTCTTGGCCCATTAAAATGGGGTAAAACTGCTCGACGTTCTAATATCAACTCTTTAGCTGACTATCAATCATTGTGGAGGGTAATTTAGAACAATTTGGGTGCAGCTGGAATTCTGTATATGTATAATAAAATCGGACCTAAACGTTGTAGCATGTTTACGCTTCAATTTCGAATTTTGACTAAATATTTAACATAGATTACCATAGAAACAATTAATAATGTTTTATGATTGTTAGCATTTCTGTCATAAATTTTAACTTTTTGTTTCAGCCAGTTACTCGTAAATAATTCTGTTTTCACTCTGGAGCATTTACGTTCGTCGTTTAGTTCCACCTACCTCATATTTATCTTTCGGAAAATCAATGTTTACATCAAGAATTGTAAAATGATAACAAATTATATCTATGCTTGATTTAAAATATTTAAAAAAATTCTTCATGTAGGGAGAATTTTGAAAATTGCCACCAGTCTTTCAACCCATTAAGCAACCGATTGTGTTCTCCTAAATTTGCCTTTTGATATTCAAAAGTGTCTACCAATTGTTTTCTATAGCACTTTCCGTACACTAAAAGTGTTAATTCCTATCAAATTTAAATGTTAATTGCTGTCTATTTATTAGTGGCCTGGGATCGTTTGTTTAATAACAAACCACATAACAATGCCAGCTATGTCTTAACCTGTTCTAGTTAATCTGAACACGTTGTTGTGGTTTAGTTACTTTTTACCGGTATGGACAAGCTTGTCCTCCAAAGCTGCTGAACCTTTTTGTTCAAGTTCGGGAGAAATGATAACGTGCACGAAGATGAATATTTTCCTCCACCATTTTGTGGCGCGAAGAAACAACCTCCCAAAACAATAGAGATGTGAACCGACACAACATAATGAGGTTCTGAGCTTTACAGAACCTAACTGGATGCGTGAGGTAGCCAACCAAAGGTACTGGACCCTCAATACTTGGTGCGTTATTGGTGGTATCCAAAATGTTGGCTCGTTATTTTTTAAGGCCCTATGTTACGGAATATGTTCAAAAACTTTCTCATAGATTACTTGCCTAATTTACTGTTGAATATTCCTGAACAAACAAACTCAGGAATGCGGTTTATGCGTGTTGGGGCGCCAGCCTGACTAATCTCAAGCGGTAAGTCAAACTCTCTTCCAGTCAACTATCCACCCAGATCCTAGGATTTAACGTGTGTGAAATTGTGAGGAAGATTAAAAGACTTGATTTCCGCATTCAAAGCCCACGATTTTAGAGGGCCCGATGCATCAAATTATGGCTGATGTTCAATCAATACATGGAGAAGGGTTCTTAAGGGCTCAATAAAACATTAGTTACAGGATAGGAAACAGCGAATTACAGTCCGAACATCTAAAAATAAGGTTAGTTGAATATCATAATTATTGAACCGAAATATTTTGAAACTTGATAATTAATTAACCTATATCATAATGAATAACCTAAATTACAACATGTAACGGAGAAAAGGTTTTTTAGTGTAAACAATTAATTCCCTAACAACGTATAGCAAATACAGGAAATCACTATGCCTTACTGCAACGAAACGATATGAAATTGAGTACTTTTGGCGCCATTTTCCTTACAAGACCTATTTACCTTTAAAATGTTTTGTTTCATATAATGTCTACAAAAATTATATTATTTCAATCAGTATTTATTTTCTTTACAGATAAATATCAATTTTTCTTTATTAGTCACCCTCAAAAACCGCGTGGAAACCGATACTGGGATTGAGAAAGTAATGAGATAAGTTAGTCTGTCGTAGTTTGTAAGACGTCAATAACTTGTTCCTGCTACATACCGAGCCACCTAGAGCTAAGTTAGTCTGTCGCAGTTTGTATGACGTCAATAGCGTGTTCCTGCTACAGACCGAGCCGCCTAGAGCTAAGTTAGGCTATCGGAGTTTGTAAGACGTCAATAACTTGATCCTGCTACAGACCGAGCCACCTAGAGCTAAGTTAAGCTGTCGGAGTTTGTAAGACGTCAATAACTTGCTCCTGCTACAGACCGAGCCGCTTAGAGCTAAGTTAGGCTATCGGAGTTTGTAAGACGTCAATAACTTGCTCCTGCTACAGACCGAGCCACCTAGAGCTAAGTTAGGCTATCGGAGTTTGTAAGACGTCAATAACTTGCTCCTGCTACAGACCGAGCCGCCTAGAGCTAAGTTAGGCTATCGGAGTTTGTAAGACGTCAATAACTTGCTCCTGCTACAGACCGAGCCGCCTAGAGCTAAGTTAGGCTATCGGAGTTTTGTAAGACGTCAATAACTTGCTCCTGCTACAGACCGAGCCGCCTAGAGCTAAGTTAGGCTATCGGAGTTTGTAAGACGTCAATAACTTGCTCCTGCTACAGACCGAGCCGCCTAGAGCTAAGTTAGGCTATCGGAGTTTGTAAGACGTCAATAACTTGCTCCTGCTACATACCGAGCCGCCTAGAGCTAAGTTAGGCTATCGGAGTTTGTAAGACGTCAATAACTTGCTCCTGCTACATACCGAGCCGCCTAGAGCTAAGTTAGGCTATCGGAGTTTGTAAGACGTCAATAACTTGCTCCTGCTACATACCGAGCCGCCTAGAGCTAAGTTAGGCTATCGGAGTTTGTAAGACGTCAATAACTTGCTCCTGCTACATACCGAGCCGCCTAGAGCTAAGTTAGGCTATCGGAGTTTGTAAGACGTCAATAACTTGCTCCTGCTACATTACCGAGCCGCCTAGAGCTAAGTTAGGCTATCGGAGTTTGTAAGACGTCAATAACTTGCTCCTGCTACATACCGAGCCGCCTAGAGCTAAGTTAGGCTATCGGAGTTTGTAAGACGTCAATAACTTGCTCCTGCTACATACCGAGCCGCCTAGAGCTAAGTTAGGCTATCGGAGTTGTAAGACGTCAATAACTTGCTCCTGCTACAGACCGAGCCGCTAGAGCTAAGTTAGGCTATCGGAGTTTGTAAGACGTCAATAACTTGCTCCTGCTACATACCGAGCCGCCTAGACTAAGTTAGGCTATCGGAGTTTGTAAGACGTCAATAACTTGCTCCTGCTACATACCGAGCCGCCTAGAGCTAAGTTAGGCTATCGACATAACTAAGTCATAAGACGTCAGGCTACATGCCGAGCCGCCTAGAGCTAAGTTAGGCTATCGGAGTTTGTAAGACGTCAATAACGTGTTCCTGCTACGGACCGAGAAGAAAAAACGACAAAATAAAAGAATTTCAAAAGAAACACCATGAATGAGCTGATTCAGCCTATGAAGAAAATACAAAAGATAACATTTAATCCACTGAAAATGATATTATAAAATGTTTTGCATTTGATCTGCAACAATGTTTACAAACACCAGACCTGCAAACGTCGGTATCATTTTACAAGAGACTATACTGGACCTACAATCTTACATTTCATGACTTGGACACAAATAATGTAACATGCTATTTATGGCATGAAGCACTTGCACATAGAGGAGCAAATTAAATTGCATCAAGCATATACAAACAATTAATAAACTTACCTGATACAGTCCACACAGTAATTTTGTATTCTGACACTTGTGGTGGACAGAATAAAAACTCTTTCGTTGCTGCAATGTTCACATATCTAATGCATAGGAAACCAACCATTATTGAAATCCACCATAAGTTTCTGGTTCCAGGACACTCTCATATGGAGTGTGATATTGACCATTCAGTTATAGAGAGACAAAAAAAGAAAAGCGAAACTCTGATCTTTCACCCCCATGATTGGGCAACACTAATCAGATGTGTACATAAAAAAATTACCGTAAGATAAATGGAGCTAGATGATTTTTTAACTTTGCTTCATTGTTTAAGGCCCTTTAGTTTCCAGGAAGAAAGAAAAACAAGGAAAACAATTCCTATGGAGACCCTGCTGTTGGTTAGACTATTCCAAAAACTTTGGGGAAATTCCATTTAAGACAACTTTCTCCGAGGATGATACATTTAGTGTTTATTCGTTTAAGAGAGAGGTTGGTAAACGTTCTGAATCAATTGGAGAACTGAAGAAAGCATATTATGACCCTCTACCAAGAGCTCAGGTCAAAAATAAAGACTTTCTGTGCCTGTTATATGTAATCCCTCAAGTTTTTTACGATTTCTATAGGAATTTAAAAACTGGAAATGTTTCAGATAATGACCCTGACTTAGGAGATATTGATCAAAACAGTTAAAACGTCATAATAAAAAGAAATCATTCAATATATGTGTGTTTAGTTGTGCCAAACTATTAATATTCTATGTTAAATAAGTGGACTTAAATCAATATGATCTAAGACTTATTTCTTTTTTACCTTAACATAACTTCTTTTGATTTTAAATTATGATCAATAGGGGTTAAAGTTAAGGTAAAAATGTGTTAAGACTTAGATCTCAAGGAGTTAAGTCCATTTATTTTCTTTAAAAACCAATATTTGTTCATAATATATTTTTCATACGACAGATATCCACCTTTTAAACTATAAGACACAACTTTTACAGAGTTACAGTGTTTGAGAAATAAACACCATTTATACAAATGTGTGTATTTTCTTCTTCCTTCTCCGCTGTAAAGTTAGAGTTAACAGACTGAACACCTTTTGCCCAAACAGCATATAATTATATATAATGTATATGTTTATTTATTTATTGTATAGTTCAGTATGGAGCCGAAGCAAATTTGTTGTCACAACTTATAGCGTTTTTTATAAAGTCCTGGAGGAATTCGGTTGATACTATTGGGATCCTCCAAAAACCCTCTATTCTTTGGTATGAGAAATACATTCAACTTGGAGAAAAGTGGTTCCGCTTAGACCGTTTATGAACGGTTCATTTTGTACCGGAAATAAATTAAGTTCTTGTAGAAATGAAGTTTCATTTTAAATTTGAAATCCAAATATGTAATTTTTATTGGTATATTTTACAACATGATATATTCAGTTTTTTTTTAATTATACATCGTTTCATATCAGTGTTCAAGTAATGAAAGTTCCTATTAAAGATATTGTATGGATTAGTGTTTCATGCGTTGAAATGTAAAACGCTTTAATCATTTATGGTTGAATTGAGTTTGTTTACAAATGTATTTATTATGCTATTTTACCGTTAATATCATGGTTAGAAATAAGACCAATGTAAAAATATCCAGTAACGCTCAGCCAAATCCCATGCAGTGATATGTGCTATTATCGAACTTAATTTTCCCTTATGTAGAAATCTAGCGTTATGTTCAATATCCAGTCTATTTTTTGGGTCTTTTCGATATATCTTGTGGTCATACAAACAGACAGACAGAAAATATCTTTCCAGCCCTTCTAGTCATTTATCTAAGTATATCAACCACTGAGAACAATCAGCACGGCAGAAATAGGATGGTGGCACAACAGGAAATGCGAGTGACCTAATTAGATTAATTACTAAGTGAGTAATACTCAATACAGAAAAAATACATTGTTTGTTTGTTTATGTTATAGGTGTTTTATTTATTTATTTATTTTTGTAAATAAGGTCAATATTATTAATGATTGTATATTATTAATTTTTAGGGAAAGGATGTGAATGTATTATGTATTGGAGAGTGATTAGGCAGAAGTGTGGGAGTCCCAGCTAATAAAAATAAACGATAAATGTTGCCTCATTACCGTTATTACAGTTTCAATAGTTAATTAGTGGTTAAAGTGGTGTAGCCCCGATAGTTGCTGTATCTAAATTGAATGTACAGTGATTTCGGTTTCCAACTAATTATAGATTTTATAGTGTTTTATGTTGCGATTGATGATTTTCACGATATTTTTCTACTGATAATTCAATATTGAATCCTGACAATCCTGTAAAATTTGGTAAAAAACCCTGGAACAGTGGCGACATCACGGTTTGTTCTACACAGACCCCAATGATGTATTGCGCGTCCGTCATATTGATTATGATCACATTAATTATGACATTATTGATTGTGGGATAGGTGGACATCACATGGGCACTCCTGTTAAAATACTAACCCACAGTTTAATGGCAGTTTTACTGAATAGTTCCTATTGTTAAAACAAGAGTATAAACAGGAAAAGCTAGCAGTATGTATATTTTGTTTAACGGTAAACAATTTACGATTGCAATATTGTAATCGAACTGATGACATACTAAATGTGCCTACCATCAAATACTTTGCATTTAATGTATAATGTATAATTACATTTAATTACCAATATTACAGTTATTATAATAATAATAATTCTTTATTGATGCTACAAAACAGATATAAATCCAATTTAACGAGCAATAGTACTAAATATTTGCCAATATCTTTATTCATATAAAATTCAAATCACTATTCATTATTTAAATTATATATAAAGTTTATTATATTCTATTTAACACTACCTGCCAGATCCTTTGTAAAGCCCTGTATTTATTTGTCTGTCTGTCTGTAAGTGCGTTAACTTTTGATAGGAAGATAATTCTATTGTTAAAAGTTCTTGCATACCTAAGCATGTTGAAAAGCACTTCCCTGATAGTTTTGACGGATAATCGGACAATGTCTCAGTTTTGTATAAATCGGTATACATGATCTAATGTCTATCATTGTGTTTGTACCAAGGGATGGTTTCTTTTGCTAATAGCACAGTGTAGCGGTTACGGTGGTTATCACAAGATAACAGAGACAAGGCCGTCGATTGTGACGCCTACTTCGATGGGTGACAGCAGAGGGATCCTCTTCTTGCCAAAGCTCTACTAGTGGTAGTTCGTTAGTCACCTTTAAGCCCTTGTTACCCAGATTAGGTGTACCTTAGCCCTTTGTCTGCTAAAATGAGACGCAATTTACATTTATCATCTCAGCAGAAGTCAATCCAAGTTCCATTGCACTTATCAATCCTGAATCACTGTAAAATACAAACAGTGGTACCATAAAGGACTTATGTAAGAATACCTAAGTTATTAGCACTAGTGACGAAAGGTTTTCATCTTTATTTGTTTTTATTATAGTGACAGTTTTGATATTATGATATTCAAATATTCTGAATGATTGTGCCAGCTGTATCAATAGAAGTAATGGAAGTTTATTCCAATATACACGAGTGCCCAAGAGGAGTTGTTTGTCAATTCTCCGATTCTCATTTCTCGTTACATCATTATCATCCAACTAATTAGAATCAGCAAAGTTCACACTAATTCAAATTTTATTTGCAGATAATTAGAGTACGTTTGCGTTAAATGACACTCATGTATTACTACATGAATCACTAATAACTTAGTATAGGATAGGTAAAAATGAAACAAATTAATAATGAAGAATAGAGAATACACGTTGCATACATAATATTTAAGATACAAATGCAGTATTTGGCTCCTTATATGCAGTTTCCTAAGAATATGACGTCATGGACCTCACATACAATACAATCTAAAGAAGGAAAGAATAGTAAGGAATATCATATGTATTAAATGTAAAATAAATATATAATGTAATCCAAGTAAAGTGCTTACTGGAGAAAAACTAAGCTGTCACGTACTTATTGATATTAACTTTGGAAAATTTTATAATTGACTTTGTATGAAACATTTTAGCCTGTGCTTGATCCTCTCGCTCCACGATGCGATACAAGGCAACAATAATCCATATACAAGGGTCGTATCTTTGACAGTCTACAAATCACGTGACTAAAGAACTTCAATTTGACAGTATTTATCGCTTAGTTCGTCAAAGTTTTAGAATTAGTTGAACAGATCTTTACTTTCAGATTATGTTCTAATACTGAGCTATGATCTGTAGTTTTTAACACTCAAGTGTAACAGTTAGAAGACTATAAATCCTATTGTTATTATGTTTGAATAGTGACAATTTTCCAAATCATTATATGAGGTGGATTCAATCATACCCGTTTTATTTTGGAACTGAGTTCTTTCCTAGTATAGTACAGTAGTATTTAAAATGTAATAATATATTTGGAATACTAAAATTATTTTAGATTTAAGAAGAATTTAGAAACACTTTAGTTTGGCTTCAAAGGTAAAAATTGTAAATTGTCTTTAGCAGTATACAACAAAGCCATGTTATGAAATGTCAAAAAAATTTATATTCACCTTATAGTAGATTAAAAATTTTGTAATAAAAAAAATACAAAAGTGTTCTAAAAATGAAGAAAACGCCAGGACAGCATCAGGTGTACTGCACCTGAATATAACAGTGTCCGGATAGTTTCCTGCGTTCCAAGAGAGAACATTTTTCAAATATGACCTCCAATCATTTTCATTTGAGCGTGCTTAGGTTTCTGTTTTATTAATTCAGGTTTTTTAAGCTTCTTTCGCTTCCTACAAACAGTTTCGATCTTTTTCGCAGCTTTTATAAGATTCTTTTTAAGCCATAAGCCCAGTTGTTACACTTTTTCTTCTTAATAATACTTACTGCTACCATACCACTTAAATACTTAATAATACTTAAACGACTATAATTAATAAGTTCCTGCATGCATAGCAACAAAAACCCGTTTCTGAATAACTGACATTATATAATAATTATTGAACGACGTATTGTATGTTATTGTTTACAGAACAGAAAAATTAACGACGTTATAACAGATTTCCAGCTGAGTAAATAGCCAATCCAATAATTAAAGAAAAAGAGAGACAGTTGATTTCTTGTTGGAATGTTCATGTAATAGTCTTAAAAATACACAAGAATGTTTCTACAACAAATTTAAATGTCAGAATATGACTACTATAAAAAAACCAATCTTACTTCTGAAAAATTTCCTATGTGAAATGAACTTTTCTAATGAAATTCACTGATTCTCCATGTGACATAGTCGTAAAACAGTTTTTATTTATGCCGTACTATTACAAAGTATTATTTTCTGCACTCTGCATTATCACAAGCTGCAGGAATGTGTAAATACAACCAGATTTACGAATAAGACAATCTTCTGCTTAGGATCCCACAAAATATTTATGGCAATATCAGTGTGATCCGAGCTTGTAGTTACTTCTCATACTTGTGATTTCAAACCAAAAAACGTAACATAAGTAACATGCCAACTCAGAGCGAGGAACCCCACTAAGTCTATTACCTTCCAACTGTGTCTCCATCTCACTCTGTTTGAAACTGTACTTCTGATCACAACCCTCCTTCTACATATTTACGACAGTTAGATGTCAAAATGAACTGTTTATCTTACTTCCATTATCAATCACGATGAAAAAATTTCAAAAGTCTATAAGCCGTGCTTTAGTAAATAATATTACAACAGATTTGTTAAATAATTCTTGTTTAGGTAAATCTATAAAACATGTATTTACAGCCAAATTAATATATTTTTATTGTAATATTTCGTGTTCATGGTATGTAGAGCTGTAATATAAAGTGTATTTACATCTGAAACTCGAGTATAGATTTATATGTATAGCAGAAAAATATACGTCTAAATGATGCAATGAACTTTCAATATCCTGTAATTTAAAAGTGTAATAATAAAATATTTGTTATATTATTTCGTAGTATACGAATATTATTATCTGTTATGAATGGGAAATTTCAAAGTTTAGTATTCAAATTTAAATTTAAATGTTACAATCTTGTATTTGTTACAACTAAGACCATAGAAGATCTGAATTCAATTTATACGAATCAGGAAAATCTCTAAAACACTATAAATAGCGATTCAAATTTAATATAAATATCATATTTTGAGAAAATTACTCTTAAAACTAATCGTACTAACTAACTTAGCATGTAATTTTTAAATTTATAAAGTTTATGTCCTGTTGGGAAGATAAAGATTAACACTGTGTTTTCATAAACAAAATAGCATTTTAAAAATTCATTCCAGAATATTTTTTAGTATGAATCCTTTAGGAGACATTTTCCAGAATTATAACATATACTTTTTCATTATACCTTTTATTCCTTATTTCTGAACTCAAATAGGTTCATACGATTATTTTCTAAATCATATAAAATTAAATTATGAAAATTACAAGAACAAATAATGAAAAATTACTTTGAATTTGATTAAAAAGTAAAAGATAGATTGTTTTTATAATCCTGTATTATAAATATGTAGGACTAACACATTTTCAATATCACAGCTTATTTTAAAGTAGTTTTTAATAGTATTTATAATTTTTTGTCTCATTCACGAAAAATTCTCAAAGCTCACCTACCACTCTAGGCAACTACATCTGATGCTGTAGAAATTACTGCACTAAAAATCCATATTTATTACCACCCAGTGTAGTGTTATGTATTAGTGAACTTTCCAATTTTATAAGTGGCATTGAGTGGAGGTTGTCCTTTACATTACAAAATGGTACTTCTTAAGAGCTATATTTGTTGAAAAAAATATGTGTTAGCATGAGGAAAATTTGTTTAATAAAGCTGCACACCTTGATGTAGCATAATAGAAAATGTGCAAGAATAAATATCTAAAGCAGGATAAGCCGATCAATAATGTTTAAATGATTAAAAATGTTATTCTTAAATTTATTGTTCCACTCACATACTTAAAACAAAATTGATTTAATAATAGGTTATATCTATGTGTTTTATTGACATCAGCGGAATAGGGTTTTCATTTGCATACAATATGCAATATTATTGAAAAATTAATACAAAACGCTCACTTTCTGTCACTAATAAAATGGTTCTAACGATAACTAGTTTTACTAAAAATTTTTTATGCACTTTCAACACGGTTTAGTTCTCGGAAGGAGCTGTACATCAAAACGGAGATAATTTATTTAAAAGTTTTATAATAATTAGAAACTGGCATTATTTTTAAAAATAATGGTTTTAAACTTTCTTAATAGATAAATGAGGAGATAGAATATTTAAAGACGACAATAGAATCTAAGAAGTTGCTTCTATAAGTGTATAATTTCAATGTGAAATGTCAAATCTCTTGTAAAGTAGAAGAGAGCTCTTGTGGTTATCTCAGCAAGTAATTGAATAATTTAAAAGATACAGTCTATATAATTCACAAATATGTTCATTACCGTCTTTAAAAATGATAGAGTTGTTAACAAATTAACACAATATGTTATGAATTTTAATCCTGTCAGCTAAACTTTGCTAACTTCAAAATGAATGAAAGATGTCTCTCAGGCACATTTAAGTAAATAAGTCTCATAGTAATTTTTACACTTTTTATAAAATATGTATGAACGATTATTAAAACATTTGGAACAGTTGTAGAGAAAAATTGTAAACTGATTCTTTCTGTACACCTAGAGTACTGAAAGAATTTCATACCATAAATGAAAAGTACTTTCTAGTTGTTCAAAAACACACGAAAATTAATTGCTGATCAAGACAATCAACACCAAAAAAGAGAGTAAACTGTAAATTTGAATAAATATTAAAATCCTGTTAATTTTAAACGCGTTATAATCACATTGGAGCTGTTTAACTGTTTAGATGTGATTAATAATAGCAAAACTAGAATGCAATTTGATTTGGGTAAGAAGAATTAAAAAAAACTGAATTTTAAATGTTTAAAGTAACTCATCTATAAGTCCTTGTCTCAAACACTATGGTTAGTTTTATTATAGTAAAGTGTCGGTCTGACATTACGATATTTAGAATCTGCTTGAGATGTCTCTCAGACATGGTTAAAGTAACTCATCTATAAGTCCTTGTCTCAAACACAATGGTTAGTTTTATTATAGTAAAGTGTCGGTCTGACATCACGATATTTAGAGTCTGTTTGAGATGTCTCTCAGACATGGTTAAAGTAACTCATCTATAAGTCCTTGTCTCAAATACTATGGTTAGTTTTATTATAGTAAAGTGTCGGTCTGACATTACGATATTTAGAATCTGCTTGAGATGTCTCTCAGACATGGTTAAAGTAACTCATCTATAAGTCCTTGTCTCAAACACAATGGTTAGTTTTATTATAGTAAAGTGTCGGTCTGATATCACGATATTTAGAGTCTGTTTGAGATGTCTCTCAGACATGGTTAAAGTCACTCATCTATAAGTCCTTGTCTCAAACACTATGGTTAGTTTTATTATAGTAAAGTGTCGGTCTGACATCACGATATTTAGAGTCTGTTTGAGATGTCTCTCAGACATGGTTAAAGTAACTCATCTATAAGTCCTTGTCTCAAACACTATGGTTAGTTTTATTATAGTAAAGTGTCGGTCTGACATTACGATATTTAGAATCTGCTAGAGATGTCTCTCAGACATGGTTTAAAGTAACTCATATATAAGTACTTGTCTCAAACACTATGGTTAGTATTTATTATAGTAAAGTGTCGGTCTGTGACATTACGATATTTAGAATCTGCTAGAGATGTCTCTCAGACATGGTTAAAGTAACTCATATATAAGTCCTTGTCTCAAACACTATGGTTAGTTTTATTATAGTAAAGTGTCGGTCTGACATTACGATATTTAGAATCTGCTTGAGATGTCTCTCAGACAAATTTATGTTAATAATTCTCTTGGTAATATTTTCGCTTTCAATTTGCATTAAAGAATAAAAAACTCATTTGGATTCTGTATAGAATAGAATTTTACACAGATTCTCTTTGTACACTGAGCGTACTGAAAGGATTTAAAACCATAAATCAAACAAGGTCATTTTGTTTCTTTTCTGTTTTATTTCAAATATAGGATCAATTGAGTACGACTAATGTAGACCATGCAGAGTTTTTGAAGTAGCTGGATACGGAAATAAAAACATTTAGAATCGAATTGTTACTGTAAAACACACATTTTAGATGTACGTAAGTAAATGAATATTTTGTTCTCTTAGGATAAGAATCTTAGAAAATTGCACGTAGTCCAATAGGTACCTTTGCCCTGCTTTCGGATTGACAGAATATTCTGGGTGTATAAGGCTAAGTGAAGGGGTTGTCTCCTGTTGAGGTTCTTTTGGAAAGATTTGGGCCAATAATCTTAAGTCATGTCATGCCAGTTCTGAACCAACCTCTCTAATAAATGCAGGTAGGGGATTGCATTGATTGTAAAAAACTAGATTATAAGAAAATAACTTATTATTAGGCTCTCTATAATATACATACTTAAAACTGTTATCACTCTCAGATCTTTTTGAACTAACATCCCTTTAGTATGAAACATATGTTGTATCAGTCATATTAAATACATTTATTTGATCAAATTAAAAATGAATGTAAAATTCTGCAGAGAATTGTAGACTTTAATGGTGCTATTATTTAATTTCAAATACTAAAGAATACGTTTTTTTTATAAATGATTATACTTCAGATTAGGTTAAGATTATTGTTACTATATGTATACAAGCACTCAAACTAGGGCCCTGGAGTTGATCAGCTGAGGCAGAATTACTCAGCTACGACAGAAGGTGTCTACTAGACACATTCTGGTAATTCTTCAGCGCATGCCCACTACACATGCAAGTGCACCTTTTGCAATAATATGTTATAGTTAATATTGCTATATAATGAAAAGTTCTTGTCATGAAAAAAAATTGAATTCGGTTAAAGTGAAAAGTCTAAGTATTAGTAATGGAAATGGAGTCCAGTATGGCATTGCTAACTGTAATGTTAGAATTGACAGGTTTTGTTCCGCGTTCTACGGGAAAGTAACAAACAAAACGATATTTTTTTGCGAAACTGTTCTCAGTTATATGAATTATTATATTGTATGAATTTAAACATAAAATAGTTAGGAGTTTTTAATATTAGTCAGGTAATACACACCACTTTGAACTCACTATTACAACTACAGAATACCGAAAAGATGTAAAATACACAAAATAGGATGTAAACTACGTACTCTGAAAGCAGAAACTATGATCTATAAACAATTAAAATAACTCACTGTATGTCCTGGGCCTGGTCCTTTATATGAGCCTCACGGGGTGTTCCTTTGTTCGGTGTATCTCCGAGGTGCTGCGATTAGTGCCTTTTAAATGTAATACTGAACCATCTAAAAACTATATATCGCGAACTTTTTCTTTCCTTGTTTCTATGGATATAAGTCACTTAAGATGTGTGCCTCTGTTGGGAACATACCAGCTGGATTATTTAAATGAAGTTGTCCATATGTATTCCAACGCATGTGACGTACTTTTATTATTTTAAAACGCAAACACGAGATTTCCTTGCAGTTTGTTTTAAAGTCTAGTGATCAGAAATTTACAAGTATAAGTACAAAGCCATGGGTTTCTTAAAACTGATAAAATGTTTTCACAAAAAATTAAAGTGATTGCCAGCCAAAACCAGCTTAGTTACTGGTCGTAATAAATGAGCTACAAAGAAGTAAACAAAATCATGTTTATCAAAGATAATAGTTTCATTTAATCCATTTAAATCCAACCTTGATACACATAAATCATAGTGATATTACCGTCAGCCAACGATATGGAAAGTCTAAATTAGCCAATTTAAGTTAAGTATTTGTTACTGATATCAAACATTCCAGTTTATATATTTTTAATGAAGTTTGGCCTACGAAACTTTAAACCTGTAAATTATTCTTTTTAAAATAAACTAGTATACTTATTTTTATATTTCACTCATTAAACGTTTTCTGTGAGTCCCAGTCAGGATGTACTATGTGTCTGTATAAAATATTCTGTACTACACAACCCTGCATCTGTTGGTTGGACACTTAGTTAACTCAGCTATGAATATATAATTACATCTAATATAACTTATTGGCCATGATATTAGTAGATTATAATATAAAACAAAGGCATTTGGCATTATTGCAACTATTAGTTAGCAACCTTTAAATGAAATACACTTTAGGAAGAAAAGCATTGACGGAGGTATTTCCTGATTCGATTTACAAGAGAAAACGGCAAACTATCTGCTGGAGAGAATACATACGTTAACCGTACTCTGAAAAATTAGTGGTCTAATAGTTTCACGTTGCTGTTCTAAACCATAATTCTGCGTAAATTTTACTTTATTACAACATTATTTAGGAGCTCGTCTTATTTTTCTTTTCTATATGTTAGGTCGGTGCACACTTGGATTTGTAGTCTGATTTTAGACAAGATGGAAAGTCCAGAGCTTAGAATAACGGTATGAATGAGGATTTTCACGAATAAACGAGTTGTGTTTAGAAAGGTCTCTCGCTACCCGTCTCTCTGTTTGTCAGCACGTATCATTCAAAGTCCTGAATGTATGGTCTTAATGTTGTCCTGCTCTTATCCCTATTACTCATCAACGCTGCTCTTGAGTTCTTATCCCTGCTCCTTATAAGCCGAGACAGAATCCAGGGCTCACGACTCTAACCCCTGTAGCATTAATGGGAATAACACCTCCATGTCACAACATGACCATTTTAATTTCACAGTAACTCGGAATGTAGACCGCAGTGGATGGTGTATAGTGGCATCGACGCTATAAATGTAATTTATTTACTTTTAAGATATTTGTTCTGTTCTTGAAATCGTGCTTTGTGAATTGGCGCTATACTTTGGACTTCATTAGGTAATGCTTGGTAGCTTGAAACCTGAGGAGAGGAGGTTCAAGTCAGACTCCTAAAATGAATGAATTCAGAAACTACACAAATATTTTATAATATATTGTGGAGAGATTTTAAAAATCATACAGAAAACAAAATTTTACATCTCGGGTAGAAAAAAGAGAAATTGAGTTGCTTACTAAGTGATAGGCTTTGTAATTAATAGACAAAACTCATGGGGTTGGATATACCTGAGGTCACACTGATTCACAGAATGTACTTATGAGTTTAACTGTGGCAGTGAAAACCTAACAGCACTACTTGTACATGTTAAAATAAAATTATGTCTTGCCACGTTGCTGCAAAAAATAGTATAACAATGAATTTAAATTTTATCTTGGAGGATGGGCCTAATGCTTACAATGTTCTTTGATATGTAGCCTATGAACTTAAAAAATTTACTAAACACTGTAAAATTGACTATCTTTTACAATGATGTCGACTTATCTGCGCTGCGTCAGCATCTTGGCCCAATACTTTAGCTGTAGCCGGAAAAGTAAAGATTAGTAGACTAGGAGTCTAAATATGAATACTCGAAGTACTTGAAGTTGTACTCACATATTTAAGAGCACTCGTAAACTGCCTAAAACAAAATCACAACAGTATTAGCCATTTATCAAGTTAACTTATAATCATGACAACGTGGTCTCGTCATAAGTACATCGCCACAACTTATATCTGTATTAAATTTCCAAATAAAACATCATCAAAGGTGAACTACCTTATTATTTACGTTTTATCTTGATATTAAATTTTAATTAGTTTTCTCGCATGAATGAGATAGTTTTTAATACAAAAAAGGAGCGCTAGGTGTTGCTTGGCAGCAAGATGTTCAGCTACAAAGTTCAAAATAGAAAAGATTATTACGCGTGAGAATTAAGTTATTAGTCCGCCAAGAATTTAGTTCCAAAAACATCAGATTATACTAATGCTAATCCGTGACAGCGTTGCCGAAATATATATAATATAAATGGCGCTCAGCCCAATTCCATGGTTGGACATGAACCATCATATAACTCATTCTTGTCTACATAGAAATTGCATGCAAGGTTTTATACCAGTTTTCTGGTAAGCAAGCAAGGATACCAAAACGCAAGATTGCGATAAAGTTATTTATTGACAATAACGTTTAACATTGACTACAATATACTATATTTTATTTTTACTCCACGAAGAAAAGTGTTACTTGTAACAATCTTACATAGTAGTATTCAGGTTCTTTATATATTCATGTATCTATTTTATCGTTTCCATCATGGTTACCTAAAGGAACTTTGCAAAAATATTCCCTGACGCTCATCCAAATATCATCGGTTATAATGAAATAATATTAACCACAGCGTTCCTCAAATATAAATTAAGCTTCATGCAAATTTTTAATTCTTTAGGTCTGTTCGTTTTCCGGGATATCTTGAAAACTAAAAGATAGAAAACATTGAAATATTTTCAAGCCTCATGAGTGATACTGATTGGCCTAAGCTCAGCGAATTATTTCGTTTTTCAATATTACAGAATTAACATAAGTGGAATATAGTGTGACAATATAAGGACTCAGAGCTGTACATGATGCGTAACAGATTCTGATATCAAAAGTATTGCACTTCTCAGTACAAGTTAATGGTAGCCAAAGTTTATAACTTTACATTTATGTTTTTCGTGACTATTATCATTATAAATTCTTTTAGTTAGTGGAATACAGTGCGTATTTTTAAAAGTGGTTTTGTAATAACTGTTAATTTGAAGTAACACTGACATCACCTCTAATAACAAGTTAGGAACTGAAAATAATTTTAAATAATAAAATGTAACAAATATTTTCTGTAAACCTTATTTTTTTAAATAACACGTACTTCTATCTCCTCTAATAACTGTTTTAAAAAACAATTCAAAACTGAAAATAAACTTAGAGCTAATATACATTTGAAGTACTTATTCGAGTTACGTTATCTCCATGGTTGTCGAAGTATATGTTTCGCAATAACATTGATGAATACAACGTTCTCAATAATTAGGATTCAAATCTGATATGACCTTAATATCGAGTGATAAACAAACGTATATATTTAATATAGTGTGTTCCTTCTACGAATTCAAAAGAATGCATCCACATCCTCAGTTTCCATTACAAAAAGTTTAAAGCTCTTTAAAGATCTAGTTTGCAATTTACTCCCTTTTCTTTCAAAGCTAATGCAGTTTTACAGTTCTGTGTATAAACCAAGCTGTGGTGGTAATCTCATCAACTAGTTGAATAAATTAAAATATAAAGACCATAATTATCCTCAAATCTGTACAACACCCTCTATATAAATCAATGAGTTTAAACAAATTAACGCAATACGTTCTGAATTTTAATCCTAAATGAGCTAACATTTACCAATTTAAAATTATTTTCAATATTTACACTACTATAAAATGCCTAAAAGATTTCTCACACACACATTTAAGTAGATAATTCTCTAGACAATCTTTACACTTTTGATAACATATGTGAAAATGGATCTTAAAACATTTGGAGGTTTTAGAAAACATAGTTGTAAACTGATTCTTTCTGTACAGTTAAGAGTACTGAAGGGATGTAAAACCATATATTAAAAGTTATTTCAGTTCATCCACGAAACATATGAAAGTTGTTTTCTTGGTCAAGATAAAACAAGAAAATAAACTTATGGTGAAATTCATTAAACATTATAATCCTTTCAGCTGCAAATGCGTTATAATTATACTGAAACTGTTTCAATGCTTTTGAAAAATTTCTCTCAGACACATTTAAGTAAATAATTCTTTTGGTAATCTTTACACATTTTATAAAATATTAGAGAATGGATCTTAACACAATTGGAGGTTCAGAAGAAGATAGTTGTAAACTGATTCTTTCTGCACACTTCGAGTGCTGAAGGGATTTAAAACCATAGATCACAAATTCTTTCAGTTCGTCCACAAAACATACGAAAGTAAGATGTAACTAGGAAATAAACTTATTGTAAAATTCAATTAAAACTGTAATCCTTTTAACTGCAAACCCGTTATAATTAAATTTGAACTGTTTCACTGTTTTTGCTAAATGCGCTTTTTAGAAAGATGTAAATTACTTTCATTAAGAAGAATAAACATAGAAAAAAAACTTTTAAAGAAGAAAAGTAACTCATCTATAAGTCCCTGTCTCGATCCTTGTCTTCGCCAGCTTACTCCGGATGTATATTTTCCACGTCCTGCGTGTTGAACGATTTAGAACGTTAAATGGAACAATTAAAAAGGTCCTGGCTTTTTTCGAGCTCTTGGCCATTGCACTTGTTTCCTGGTCGTGCTTCTCCAACCTAATGTGGCATGAGTTCAACGAAGTTTTTAAATAACAGTATTGAATTTATCAAAATCTTGGTAATGCATGTTCTTTTTTTATCTATGGATATTTAAAAGATATAAGATGTCCACTGTTGTGTGTTTCATCTGTTTCATTTTTATACTTTTCCCCTTCACTTGCTTGTTTACGTCATGACACTATTAACAGGAAATAGTTTTTTGTTATCAGGTTACCTGAACACATACATACTATAGAGACAAACATGTTTTGTAACTCGTCTTACATTAATGTCAACGTGATAAATTTTCATAATTTAGATCCAATATCCAGGCACAATACTCGATATGTCACGTCATTGCTAAAATCATATATTTTCATAACCAGTCTGCAATGTTCAAACCTCTGTCCTAACACTAGTAAGGTTGTCGTACTGGTTTAATTAACTTTCTATACTCATCGTATAGTTGACATTGGTTACTCTCCTGGACTTTAACTAATTATTATTCTACATTATTATACGTATCATGGTAGAGACATTTAATATTTCTGTATCAAAAACGATATTCCTTTATATAAGTTATATTATATTTACAACCCAGCAGGGATTACTTCTGGCTGTTTTATACCTTCCAGCTGAACTTACCACTAGGCACAACAAAAATCGATGTGTCACTTAAATCTCGCCAACCTTATGGATGTCCAGAAGCGGCACATCCCTAACCACACATGTGAAGATTCTTGGGGTCAGGGTTATTCAACATGTTACATTTATCTATTTTATCAAAATTAGACTAATCGAACTATAACAATATATGTTGTTTTAACCACCCGGCGAACTATAAAGGTTGTTCTGTGTACCGCGAACTTAAACAAAAATCGTTTCCCTCGATCAGACCCAAAGTACCTGAAAGTAAAAGTCATGATCAATCACCTCGGGGAGCCCAAGAAGTGGTAATACCCTCCCAGTCCATCCACTGTTCGAGTCCTGCCGGGACGATCATATGCACAGGTGGCATCCAACTCGATGTCTGAAGATAACAGTACTCAAAACGCTTTAAGTAAAACACTTAACGACTTTTTCAGCTTGTACCGTTTTTATAGCACATATTTTAAATTTATATGGAGCTAATACTTTATAAATTAAACAACTTTTCGGAAGTACTTGGTTTATTCCGAATTTCAAGTTTACCAAAAAAATTAACAAAGTTTACAAACTTTTCATTCGATTTTCTTCAAAACTTCACACAATCGAACAAATCTAATTAAGAGTCTGATTAAAAATGAATTAAAATTAAAATGAAACTAAAAATTTATACTTCTCAAAAAATGGTTTAAATTAACAAAATAAAATAAAAGTTCTCTTCTCAAAATACTCAAAATCAATATAACACAAAACTTGATATTAACTTTATGACCAAAATTTAATTCACAATACTTCAAAAAATGTAATTAATTCTCAGACTCTGAAAGATGGGAAACTTTAGAGATTTTAATTACAACAGTATAAAAAATCAAAGATATTAACTAAACGCTGGTACGGGACTTACTACTTTGAAGATTACGGAGGCTGATAGGGATTTAATACGCACTGAAGAAAAATTAAAAAACTTGAATTAAATTTACACGCGATAAAAAATGGAATTACTCTAAAATCCCACACTATAGGGTTAGAGGAAGAGCTGCGATTCTCAACAGGACCTTGTCGTCGTGGCTTCAAGACTCGAACTGAATCCTCCAGCGAGCCGGGAGGAACGCATCACCCGATACGTCACTGACCGATCAGCTGATTGCCGGTCCAACTGAACAAAAAAAAATGTCCACGCACCGCGTCTAGTTAATAAGAGCCTACATCCTACCGCGATTCAGCATAAATGAATTTGAACTATGGTACATATTTTCCCTAGCCCGAAGCTGCAATCACGGTAGGAACCTAAACCTTTAAACACTCATCCCGGACTAAGTACAATAATATCCCTCCACATGCACACTTTTAAATAACAATTCTTTTGTACTTATCACTACGTGGAGGCTGTGATGTGTAGTCCGAGGGGTGATGTGGTAGAAGGTGTCCGACGTCCAGTGTGGGTCCCCAGGTAGCCATCGCAGAGGGATGTGGTAGGTGAGGAGTAGAGGCAGGTAGCTTCTCCAATGATTGTACGGCCGGTGCAGTGCGGCGGCCTCGTTGATCTCGTGGTTGGCTGGCTCTGGTTCTCTAATAGCACTGCTACCTGCTCCTCCAATCTAAATAACAATTTCAGCCAGCGAGGCATTGAAACTCTTGGAGGACATTCCTTTTACAAAATATTCCCTCCGTATAATTGTATGGCTGTCAGTCTTTCACGGTGTTCTTATTGTACGCCTGCGCCAGTGTCACGAATGTAAACCATTACCAGATGTTGTTAATTACAATACAATCAATTTACAGGGATTACAATGGCACAATAATCAATTGTTTACACACAATAAACCTCATATAGTGATAAAAAAAAACAATATTACATATCACTATCACTATTAATACAACTCATTGTATACCAAAAAATATTACCCTGTCCTTCTCTATTGGAAGGAACAGGGAACAACAACACCACAACATTACCAAAATTACCCTGTCCTTCTACATTTGAAGGAACAGGGAAGAAATATATCTCATGATATATCACAATACATCAGAATACATCTGTGTATTTACTTTATACACCATTAATGCCATTCATTGTCCCTGAAAATTACATGGTTTACAACAACACTTCTATTACACACTTACACTGGCATTTTATATTATGACTTCTCATCTTAGCCATACAATGTGCTGAAATAAAAACGTCGTCACATCACCCTTTTATATTCCATTAATTTATTTTTTACTATTATAATAAGCTACTGGACTCTCATACTTAACTTGTTTTGTGTTTTGGGCCAAATTAATACATAATTATATAATCAATTCTTGAAGTTAATTTAGAAATAAATTATATTGCCAATTTATTGTTTTTAGACCCATCTTCAATTCCTTTTCGACAATATAATTTTCCTGAAAATAAAACATACTGACCTTTGCGCGGGGGAGTTAATGTTTATTGAGTTCTAAAATTTCACATTTTGTATTTAAATTTTAATTTTAATTTTGAAATATGCACCTTTAAAGAAAAAACAACCTATCTTTATTTTAAAACAAAAAAAAACACATTTTTACCAGGATCAATATTTCCTTGTTATTTCCGATAAGCATTTTCACATGAAAATATTCAATCATATTGCCTAGTCCTTTCTTTACTATCGAGTCATAAATACTTTCACTTATCAGGCTCACTTTGTTTTCACTTATCAGGGTTCACTTCGCTTTCACTTATCAGCTTCAGTTGTAATAAAACTTTATGATACGGACTCTTACAAACTAAATACTTTTACAACGGGCAGGGGCTTGGGCACATCCGGACCTTTTTATGTTTACACAGGAAGCGCTCACAATACTCCTATCTCCTGCCCTCATTGTTCTTGACCCTTTCTACAATAACTATAATTATTTTATTTATTGTTTACCCCCTTTCAGATTACCAGCGTTGGCCCTGATATTTAATTTCAAAAGGGACCTCAACATTTTTCTAAGATTCTGGACGGTGTCGCTTTCAGAAGCATTTCCGCCCCTAAAATTTATTTCAAATATTAATTCCTTTTTGAGCAACAGATCTACATGCGCTAGCTCCATTTTTATTTTAAAATAATTTTCTTAAAATAAATCAAATATTCCAAACTCACAATATTATTCTAAGTCCTCAGTCTTACACACTACACAAAATTATGCAGGTTTATACACAATGTTCAAGTTCATACAAGTCTTATACAAGTCTTATACAAGTTACACACACTTACAGGTATCAGGCAAGTTTATGCAAGTTTACAAGTTCTTTCCTGTAAATAACCTGTTGTACAAGTTTATGCTCAAAAAGAAAAAGCAGATTGGCGCAAATTATGTACCGTTTTTATAGCACATATTTTAAATTTATATGGAGCTAATACTTTATAAATTAAACAACTTTTCGGAAGTACTTGGTTTATTCCGAATTTCAAGTTTACCAAAAAAATTAACAAAGTTTACAAACTTTTCATTCGATTTTCTTCAAAACTTCACACAATCGAACAAATCTAATTAAGAGTCTGATTAAAAATGAATTAAAATTAAAATGAAACTAAAAATTTATACTTCTCAAAAAATGGTTTAAATTAACAAAATAAAATAAAAAGTTCTCTTCTCAAAATACTCAAAATCAATATAACACAAAACTTGATATTATTAACTTTATGACCAAAATTTAATTCACAATACTTCAAAAAATGTAATTAATTCTCAGACTCTGAAAGATGGGAAACTTTAGAGATTTTAATTACAACAGTATAAAAAATCAAAGATATTAACTAAACGCTGGTACGGGACTTACTACTTTGAAGATTATGGAGGCTGATAGGGATTTAATACGCACTGAAGAAAAATTAAAAAACTTGAATTAAATTTACACGCGATAAAAAAATGGGAATTACTCTAAATCCCACACTATAGGGTTAGAGGAAGAGCTGCGATTCTCAACAGGACCTTGTCGTCGTGGCTTCAAGACTCGAACTGAATCCTCCAGCGAGCCGGGAGGAACGCATCACCCGATACGTCACTGACCGATCAGCTGATTGCCGGTCCAACTGAACAAAAAAAAATGTCCACGCACCGCGTCTAGTTAATAAGAGCCTACTTCCTACCGCGATTCAGCATAAATGAATTTGAACTATGGTACAAGCTAATTTGAAAAAAATAATGATACAACAGGCTGAACAGATAGGTACTTTAATGAACCTATTATCTTCCGTCATTTCGAAGCTAAAATGAGTATTTTCATAGAATAGCACTTTGGAACGCCAATGGTTTGAGTAACCATACTCGAGAGGTTAAAATATTTCTTGGTCTTCATAAAGTTGATATTATGCTTATCTCCGAAACTCAATTCACAGATATGACACATTTCAAAATTCCTTTTTACTCTCTGTATCACTGTAATCATCCAGATAATACTGCTCATAGTGATAGTGCGGTATTAGTTAAAAATAGTATAAAACACCATGCCATACCTGCCTATAAGTATAATTATATTCAAGCTTCCAGTGTTGTGATTGAAGACTGGTCAGGTCCACTCACGGTATCTTCTGTGTATACCCCTCCTCGTCATAACGTTTCATACCAGCAATACAGCGACTTCTTCAATACCTTGGGTTTGTAGATTTATTGCGGGGGGTGACTTTAATGCGAAACACACCATGTGGGGCTCTCGGCTGTGCAATCCCAGAGGCCGTAATCTCCTTAAGACTATCAACGACAATAACTATCAATATTTTTCTACAGGAGAAACCGACTTATTGGCCTACTGATCCCTTAAAAATTCCTGATTTGCTTGATTTCTTCGTGACTGAAGGTATTTCCCAAACGTACACACGTGTAGAATCTTGTCTTGATTTATCCTCAGACCATTCTCCATTGATCTTCACTTTAAGTTCATCTGCCATTACTACAGAGGGTCCACTGCGGTTATTAAGTTCTAAATATACTGATTGGGACCAATTTCGATCTCTTCTTGACGAAAACTTGCATTTACACGTTTCCTTGAAGACAAATGGTGAAATAGATGAAAACTGTTGAATTGTTTAACAGGACAGTCCATAAGTGTGCTTGGCAATCAACGCCGTATCAACAAAATGGAACCACTAATGGCCTGAACTACCCTCTTAGCATCAAGAAAAAGATTGCTCAAAAAAGAAGACTTCGTAGGATTTGGCAAAATTCCAGGAATCCTCGTGATAAAAACAACTTTAATAGAGCGGCGCGGGATTTGAAACGTTTGTTATCTAACTTCAATAATGAAAGGTTTCAAGTTTTTACTGCAAGTCTAACTCCTACAGAAGACACGAAATATTCAATGTGGAAAACTACTAAACACATGACTAGTCCAAGAGTGCCGATTCCTCCGGTTATCTTGCCAGGTGGTGGCTGGGCCAAGAACAACAAGGAGAAAGCTGAAGTATTCACTACGCACTTACGCGATGTGTTCAAGCCCAGTGACTCAGCTCAAGCTCCTGACCCAGAAATTGAATACTTATTAGAATCACCTACCCAACTATCACTTCCTGTTCAGCCCTTTACTCCCTCTGAAGTAACTGAAATAATTGTGAAACAATTGAAGCCGTACAAAGCTCCTGGGTAAGACCTCATTACAGGAAGGATTTTAAAAAGAACTGCCGAGGAAACCTATTGTGTTTTTGACTTTTGTCTTCAACGCAATATTGAGAATTGAGCATTTCCCAGCACAGTGGAAATTATCGTAAATTGTCATGGTAGCTAAACCTGGGAAGCCTCCACATCAGGTTAGTTCTTATAGGCCCATAAGTCTATTGCCTGTGACTTCAAAAGTTTTTGAGAAGCTTTTTCTAAAACTATTTCAGCTAGTTATTGACAGCGGCAACCTTATCCCCAACCATCAGTTTGGTTTTCCGCCAGAAGCACTCTACCATTTAGCAGATTCATCGTGTGGTCAATGTAGTGAAAGAAGATCTGGAAGCAAAAAGATACTGCTCGGCTGTTTTTCTTGATATCGGTCAGGCTTTTGATAAAGTTTGGCATGAGGGTCTCCTCTATAAATTAAAACTACTAGTTCCTCATTCTTTCTTTAATGTCATCATGTCCTATTTGTCAAACAGGTTTTTTCGAGTCAAATTTCAAGACGAATACTCCGACCTCCACAAAATTGAGGCGGGCGTTCCACAAGGCAGTGTATTGGGTCCCATATTCTACACCCTCTTCACATCTGACATACCTGTACGAGCCGATGCCACCATGGCCACCTTTGCTGATGATACCGCTATACTAGCCTCTCATGAAGTCCCAGGAACTGCATCCCAACGACTACAATCTGAGCTGGATGACTTGTCGGTGTGGCTTGTGAGATGGAGGGTGAAAGTTAATGAAACCAAGTCCACTCATGTAACTTTCACAACAAGGCCTGCTAACTGCCCAACTGTCTGTCTTAATAATGTCCTCCTCCCCCAATCTGAAGAAGTGAAATATCTGGGTATGCATCTAGACCGAAGACTAACTTGGCGTTCTCATATCTGGCACAAAAATTATTTTTAAACTCAAAATTCAAAAAAATATCCTGGCTTTTAAACAAGAGGTCGAAATTATCATTAAGAAATAAGTTGTTAGTATACAAGGTGATTCTGAAAACCTGTTTGGACTTATGGTGTACAGCTTTGGGGTACAGCCAGTAACTCCAACATCGAAATTCTCCAACGTTTTCAGTCTAAAGTCCTTCGGAACATCCTGGAAGCTCCGTGGTATATAACTAATCAATTAATACATCAAGACATCAAAGTTCCCACACTAAAAGAGGAAATAACTCGCTACAGCAAGAAGTACCAAGGCAAGCTGTTTTCTCATCCGAACTATCTTGCGATGAACCTGTTGGATAATAGTGCGTCAGTTACACTTCTGAAGAGACACTCAATCCTGGACTTACCTCTTAGGTTCTAATTTCAAACTTTCTTGTTTATTTGTGTTAGCTCTATCGCTGGATAGAGACTAAATCGTGTTAATTTATTATTTTATCTAATTTACTTATTGTTCTAAGAATGACTGAACAGATTGTAAATCAAATTTTCAAAAAAAATTTATTTTTTGAAAACTTAGACAGTCAGAAATGAGATTTGTCTAGCCCTCGAATGATTGTATTCTTCTTATTTCTTAGCCAGAGTAAACAAAATATTGTTGTAAGCACGTCCTCGGAAAATATAATATGTTTATTATCATCACACCTAGTATTTTTAGTCCAGGCAATTGCAATACCCAAAGCTAAATTAAATTTTAGGAACTAAATTTTACTGGTTGTATTTTGTAAACTTTATTTTTAGGACATCAGTTTATAAGGCTGATAAAGAAAGATAGAGGATAACGTTTTAGAAAACATTGAAACGACTCAACTGCTCTCTTACAATGCAGTTGAGTCGACAAAGAGTAAATTTTATCGAGTGTCCGGTTTACATTACTGTGATGTTCATTTAAAATCATCCAATGCGGTAGTTTTAATTTGTGTTTATATTACGCTATAATCTGCGTAATCCTACACTATCATTATATGAAGACTATAATTTTCTGTTAGTAAATACACAATAAATTGCCATATAAAAGGTATAATACTTAAATGCGAAGGCAGCGTCTCTTTAATTTTGTCTACTCTACTTTAAAAAAACTACTACTGCACCACAATCAGCGTTATACATATGCCAACAATATTTATCACAATATTTAATATATAAATAAGTGTGACATAAAGTAGGAGTAAAATTAGGAAAATAAAGTTTCGTAAAACATTTGTAGCTTTACATATAGTTAAAAATAAATTAAATAAATAAATATCTCGTATATACACATTGGCAGTAATTTTTGGTTTCATTACATTTACATAATCAAAATTTTATAATACATTTAATGTTATAATAATATTTTCTTACTGTTAGCCTACCAGATGTTATAAATGTTTATAGCGTTAAATTTAAGTAAGATAAACAGTTCGTTTTGACAATGAACTCTCTTAAAGATGTGTAAAAATTTAGAATAAAACTTTGTGATCAGAAAAACTGTTTCAGACAGAGAGAGTTAGAGAGAGTGAGATGGATACTCAGTGGGAAGGTAATAGACTCAGTGGGGTTCCTCACTCTGAGTAGGCATGTTACTTGTGTTACGTTCATGGTTTAAAATCAAGTATGAGAAATAATAACAAGCTGCATCCATACACAATCCTATAATTTATGATAGTGTCGAGTGCCTTTATAAATATTTATGTAATTAAACATAAAAAATATGAAGTGTACGGCATATTTTTTAAGCATTTAATAATCAATTGTTATTGGGAAATAACATCAGCGAATTTATTTTAATGTAAGTTTATTGAAGTTCACTACAGGGACATTTTTCTGAAATAAGATTCTTTTCTTACAGCAGTCATATTCTCATTTGTCAATATATTCTGTAGCAAAATTAGTGTGTATATTCAAGACTATTACACCAATACTCTTACTGAAACCTACATTAGTCAAATTTTCGCGTCAAATTGTAAAACGAAAGCATCAGCAAGTAAGATGCACTTGTCGTTCATTTATAAATATTTCATATTTTTGAAATATATCTCCCTTACCACATTTCTCTGAAAAAGTAACAATTGCATGCAAGCAATTGAAAGCATCAGCAAGTAAGATGCAACTGTCATTCATTTATAAATATTTCATATTTTTTAAATATATCTCCCTTACCACATTTCACTGAAAAAGTAACAATTGCAAACAAATGTTCCTGTAAAGGTTTAGAACATTTCAGACTTGTTATGATAACAGTTACAGACAACATTTTATCAGTGTTGTACATGAGTAAAAATTAATTACAAACAAACTGTTTGAAAACTAAATGAAATAATATTCAATCATTAACCACTAACTCGTTTTCAAATAATTGATTGTTTATTTATAAACTTTTCAATTTAGTAACTTGTGTGCATAAAATAACTTTAGAATTTAAATAATTTTAAATGCACTGAAATTTAGACTACTGGGATTAGAAAACATAGCAAAAACAGATATACTATTAAGCAATACCATGACATATCGAATAGTGTGCCTGGAGTTTGGATCTAAATTATGGTAATTTATCACGGTACTGTAAGGCAGGCAATGGCAGATGTTTGCGTCTGTAGTATATTATGTGTAACGGTAATCTGATAACAATAATCGGTGTAATCAATTCAATTCAATTTTGTATTCACACAATTGATTTGTACAATTTTACAAAAAGTATACAAATATTTGTGTTTTGTCAAGTAATATAATGGAGTAATGTATAATCAATTAAAAACAAACAAGAACGAGATACCTTAACTTTCTAATAAAAAATTTAAAGGAAGTAAAAAATTAAACTCAAGGAACTACTTAAGAGAATAAAACACTGAAATCTTTAGGAGGTTTCTTGGCGATCTCTTAAACCCAGAAAGGGAGGTTTCTGCTCTTATTTGTTCCGGTAACCTATTGAACAGCCGAATACCAAAGTAAAACGGACTCTTCCCAAACTTGGCCGTTCTGTGCTGTGAAAAGCATAGTTTAGTTTTATTTCTTGTATTGAAATCATAGAAGTCTGTTGTTTTAGGAATTTCATCAAGATTGTTATAAATAAGAATGAGAACTTCGTAATGAATGCGCTGTAAACATATTGAAATTTTTAAAATATTCTTTGCAAGAGTCGGATTTGCGGAGGTTAAAAATTATTCTCAGAACAGACTTCTGGGATCTTAAAAGCCTGTCTAAAGAAGATGGATTACCCCAAAACGCTATACCATAGCACAGAATACTTTCACAGTAATCATAGTAGTATTCGTAATGCAAGTGAAGGTATCCAGGAAGTAAGAAACAGGTGAAACATAGACACCAGATTATATATTAATAACCATGGAAACAGCAAAATACAATTATTTGAAAGTGTTCGACAATTTCAAAAGTGTTGTTTACGTAATTATTTTACCTCATACTACGTTGGGTTACCTCATACTAAGTCCAGAGACAGGTGCAATGACAAAGCTTGATAAGGGCAAGGACATTTTTTATAGTTCAGTTTAACGTTCAGAGTCGTTGAACACACAGGACGTCAGGAAATCTTCACCAGGAGTACGAAGCCGAAGACCAGGATCAAGACAAGGACTTATAGATGAGTTACTTTGATTACTTTTAAATAGTTTTGGCTCTAGTTTTCTTCTTATCTAAAGCAGTTTACATGCAAGTTTTAGAGATTATGAATCACAGTAAACAACAGTAAAACAGTTTAAAGTATACGCATTTAAAATTTTAACAGAATTTAATTCTTTTAAGGATTTTAGAATTAATTTATTTATTTCGTTAAGAGTATCATAATCAAATAATAACGTTAGTATGCTTTGTGTACAAAAAGAAAAAAAAATACTTTTAACTTTGGGTTGTTAATCCTTTAGTACTTTAAATGTACAGAAATAATTAGTTTTAGGATTTTTTCTAAAACATTAAAACATTTAAGATCTCTTCATAAATATGAGATAAAAATTATAAAAATGAATTAGAGAATTATTTTATTAAAGGTGTCTAATAGTCATCTTTCTTGGATTTTATAATAGAGTTAATATGTAAAAAATTTTAAATTATTTAATGCTGTTTCACTTAGGATTAAAGTTCGACACTTAATTACGTTTAGTTCTTTAAAGTCAACAATTATGAAAACTGTATTGTGCAGATTTGAAGATAAATATGGTCTATATGTTTTAATTTATTCAATTAGTTGCTGAGATTACAACTAGAGCACCCATCCATTTCACAATAGAAACGAAAAGGAAGTTAATAAGTGATAGAAACAACTTATTATATTACATATTCATGTTGAAATTTTATATTTTTACTTTGAATAATAATTTTTGGTCGAATAACCGGTTTATGGTAAAATATAATAAAAAGTTCTGGAGAATATTGCGGAGCATGTTTTAAATCATAAGTAAAGTAACATCGATTACGTTTTGGTTTTTGTGACTACAGTAGATCATTACCTAGCTAAATTTCCGTGAAAAGTAAAGTTGTTGTCATAAATCAATTAAAAAAATATAATCATTTAAACAACTCACACTATTTACAAATAGTAATGTAAACTAATCAATGCATTCTGTATAAAATATAGGTGAAATATAATATTTTTATGATGGTCTTGCAAATTAAATCGTACACTAATTATAGGCTGAAAATTATAACATAACTTTTAAACGGAGTTTTTTTAAATAGAGTAGTATAATCTTTCATTTAAGGTTACACATAGACGTTGAACTTTCAGTCTACGTTAGAGATAGCGCAGGTTCGAATCCTGCCTGTGACCGTTGCACTTCTTATCAGTACCAAATACCTTGTACTGTATCGACTCTTCCTCTTATTCTGTTTGATATGATCCTCACACAGGCCAGTGGCAGATTGGCTTATCCCTTTAATACAAAAAGAAAAAATATACGCATACTGAAACGATGAACTACGATTTCTTTTCATTGTTGAAGCCTTAACCTACAAATTGATTAACTTTCAATGTTAATCTGATTTTGAGTTTACTTTTCTTCATTAGTATATTAAAAATATTACGATATATGTTTATTCTGTCATACTCATTGCATTTATGAGTTGCTGTAACACAGGATTATATGATACTGTGTAATCTTATGTACATATCCATGAGAACACATACATCTAAAATTTACAGATTGTTAAGAATTTTTTATTCTGGTAATTTTTAGGATTAACGAGACGACTGTTAAAATAGTTTTAAATGCTTCTTAGCCTATACATAAGTTTCTAAAATAAACATATCCTCTAGTTGTTTGTGAAAGTCTGCATTTATAAACATTTATATAAAACATGTTCTACTCAGTTTGCTCAAAAATGTATCTTCTATAGTCGAATAGATACAACTTCCGTATCGGCGTGTTGGGGCATCTGACGTTGGAGTGAGAGGGAGAACTGCCTGGTTGGCTATGTGACCAAAAGGAGCGAGGAGCGTCTGACGCGGTTGCCATAGCAACAGGCACTATTGCCACATCGCACCGCGGCGACCGGTTCTCTGCGCAGTTCTCAAGTGCTACTAGAGTGACTACTTCGAGTTTACTGTTAATTTGTTATCTGTGTTCGGTGTTTTTGTTGTTCGTTGCGAATATCAGGGTGTGAGTGTGTGTGTGTTTTATATACTGTACGTTGTACATTAACTATTACCGTAATGTAAAGAAGAGGAGAAACCAGTGCTAATAAAAGAGGCCGCCCTTGCGTTCGCCCAGTGAGACTATCACCATACTCCAAAATCGGCCAGGGCTCTGCTTTGAGCAGTCAGTCACGAGAACTTGTGGTTAAAGTCCGGAAATATCCTCAGCAAGATAAGGATAACGGGGCTATTATAATACCATTTGGGAAAATGTTAGAAAGATCCGCAGCTGCGTTAGGCATAAAGAAAAGCACCGTAGTTGCAATTTTCAAGGAGAGAGAACGTTTACATAGGGTTGGTAATACGACCTTACAGACTCCTTGAAAAAAAAGAGGAAGAAACAGAAAACCGTTACTGCCTTAGATGGTTTCCAAGAGGACGCAATTCGCCTTCATGTATATGGTTATATTATGAGAAAAGAACATCCTTCTGTAAAAAAAGAAAACTGTTAGTTTCATTAAGGGACGCAAACTTGTTTAGAGGCAGCATTTTGTCTCTCAAGAGTGTTTTAGTTACTTTGGGGTTTTAATACAAAAAGTTGAATAGGAGGAGAATTAAATTTTGATAACATAGTGTGGTTAGACGAAAAATAGATAAATACCGGCCACACTGTCTCTCGAGGATGGACTGATGACACGAGTGAAGGAACATTAGCTGCTCCTATTGGCAAAGGTGTTAGGCTGATTTTACTGCACGCTGGTACATCTGGAGGGTTTGTTCCTAATTGTTACTTGTTATTTGCTTTAACTCTCCAACTGGCGGTTATTTTTTCCTGTAGTGGCGGCATGTTTTCGAGCCTCGTGCAAGGGTTTTAAAAAAAAAATTATTAAAAATATATATGAAAAGTAATATATATAGAAGTATATATTTTTGTGTTCAGAATTAAACATATAATAATATTTGTATTTAAATTTGGCCTTAAAAAAAATGTTTACTAAATTTTTTTTTCCACGAAATTCAGAATTTACATTTTCTTTTTTTTAATTTGGGGGGACCATACCTAGCAAACCAAGTTATAGTAAGAAAACTATAAAAGTGAGATTACCATTTTGTGTCAAATTTATTCTAGTTTTAGAAACACATAAGCATTATAGAATTTTATGAAACTATAATAACACTATATAACAAAAAGCAGCGATGCGCATAAATTGTGAAAATAGGGTGTATATGTAAGAGTTTGCTAATAAAAGTTTTACTAATACAGTTTTACTTCAATACATGTTATATTGCATATTTTATTACTCAGAATTAAGTAAACTATACAGCAGTAGTAAAATAAATTCCATAATTTTTTTTTTGAAGAGTCGAAAAAGTTTCACTTTGTCATTACTCAAAACTTTTGCAAAAAAATTTCGAGAAATTTATTTATTCTAAAATATATTTATTTGCACTACTGCAATATTTAACAATTCACCACACACTAAACAAAACACTAAAACTCAAATAAACCTACTAAAACTTACTAATAAACACGACTCGTCACATCAACAACTCAGACGGCATCGACAACATGGCGGTCACAATGAATTGCATCATCTTTTACGTTCCAAACTACGAACTTGGTACGTTGCAACTACAATACAAAGAGGAATAAAACTATAGTATTCCTTAGGCTTTTTTCCCGAATCCAATGGTGCATGAATCGAATCGATACGTTGCTGGAATATACTGTAATGAGTGATTATGCAAGGGAATGTTTGTTCATCGGCAAAAATTTTTGACGAACAACAATTCACAAAGGGTTAGGTTTATCAAAATTTTGATGAACAACAGTTGGAGGGTTAAAGCAAACTACAGACTACCATGAAGAAATGAACCATGACACTTTTTAAAAATGGTTCAGAGTTTCACTTCTACCTAACCTTTCTGCTCCATCGGTAATTGTTATGGACAATGCCCCATACCACTCTAAGATTTTAGATAAGGCCCCAACGCTGTGAATACAATATTAGGTTTTCAGAGTACCCAAATTATTTGTCCTTCACGATATCCGAATTATTTAGTGGTTGTAGATTATTATATAGTATAATGGCAACATATTAATACCGCACATATGTGTGTTAAATTAGAGAAATTTCGTTTCTGATTACTAGTGTAAACAATCGAAATACAACACACACTGACGCGTTGTTTGTTGGTAAGTACGTTGGCGCGCACCGTCTGATGTTCTCTTCTCAGTGTTCGGTGTGAAAGTGACCGCTCACGGCAGTGCCCGCACCAACGCGGCAACACCGCGGTATCAGTCTCCCCCCTGCTCACTGGCCCTCCACACCCTTCCAATACGGAAGGTGTATATATTCGACTATAGCCAATTTTCTCTTTGATCAATGTGTAAAGGTTCGATAATGATCAGCTAAATCTTATACAGTGATATGCACTATAATCGAACTCGATATTGCCTTCATATTAATTAATCTATTTGATAACCTGCCTAGTTTGTGTTTCGCTCTGATCTTAATCCTCTCTGTACACAAAGTGTGTAGGGAGAATCTCTTACTATTTCATGAAAAGCATCAGCATCTATAGTGTCAGGTCAAGTCAGGTCGCTGTGTCTTTGGGGGGGGGGTGGATCCCCCACATCTTTCAAGGCCTCTGCCGGTTAGGCTTTTGCCTTGTGTCTCGAGGGTCATAGCCCTAGTAGCTTTCGCTACCTGTCAATGGGGTGAAGTGTCGTGGTGCAGTCGATGTCATCAGTCATCCATAGGAAGACGCAGTTGGGGGACCTCCTGGGCGCGAAGCTCACGGATCTGATCCCACGGTGAGGACTCTGCAGCTTCCTCAAGGCTCGATGTCAGGCCTTCTACGAAGCTCCTGATGGTAAGGACGTTGGACGAAGCCCTGACTACGGTCTTCCTCACAACCCAGGGCGACCCAGTGGCCCGCCGGAGACACACGCTCTGGACAGCGAGCAACTGCCTCCTTACAGTCTTGCAGGTGAGGTGTGGTACCGTGCTGGGACCGCATATGTGAGCACTGGTCGTATCAGAGCCGTGTAGAGCAGGACCTTAGTCCTGGTCGGTAACTTCGTGGAGTTGAGCAGGGGGCCGATGCTGCCGAAGCCCTTCCTCGCTTGGCTACAGATCCTCTTGACGTGGGGTGTGAAGGTCAGGTTGGAGTCCAGGAGTACCCCCAGGTACTTGACTGAAGTCTTCCACGGTATGTCGTCGCCGTTGAGTGACAGGTGACGGCCGTCCGCTTGTCTCCTTGTCCTCGTGAAATTTATGGCTCCACATTTGTCAACGTTGACCTTGATCCTACACTTGGTCAACCAGGGCTCCAGTAGGTGCAGCTGCCGCTGGATGTAGAACCCAGCCATCCTCAGGTTGGCAGAAGTGGCCGTGAGTAGCGCATCGTCCGCGTACATGGAGAGCTGCACTCTCGGAGCGACCGGAAAGTCGTTTGTGTACCACAGGTACAGGATCGGGCCGAGGACTGATCCCTGTGGCCACCAGATGTCTCTGGGCGGGTCGTGGGGGTGGATCGGGCAAAACGCTAACGGAGAAGGTCCGGAGGTGGAGATAGCTGCGGAGCAGCCGGAAAATCCTGCCAGGCAATGGAGACGATGACAGCTTGAAGAGCAGTCCCTCGTGCCACACCTTGTCGAAGGCTTTGCTCACGTCTATCAGGACAGAAGTGGAGTGGTGCTTCCTTCCTACAGCTCCGGTGATGTTGTTCAGGACTGCGAAGCTGAAGGGTGGTGGAGTGGCCAGTGCGGAAGCCGAATTGTTCTGTCCTGATAGACGTGAAGAACTCCTCAGGGAATCTCGCCAAGACGATCTTCTCCAGAATCTTGGAGAGCAGAGGCAGGAGGGAGATCGGCCAGTGGTTCTCCGGGAAGAGAGGGTCCTTGCCGGGCTTGGGTATCATGATCACCTTGGCATCCTTCCAGGTGGTCGGGAAGTGAGCCACGCGTAGACATGAGTTTGAAGATGCAGGTGATAGTGACGATCACTGAAGCCGGCAGGTTCTTCAATGCTGGAGTTCCTAAGGACTCCGGGCCAGGGGCCTTCTTCGGGCGAAGGCGGCGAATTTGGTCTTGCACTTCAAGTGTAGTCACAGTGGGCAGTAGGTCGTTTTCGTCAGGTTGGTATTCCTCCAGGAAGTTTTCAATCATTTCGCACGTGTCCTCGTCGTAGACATCCGCGTGTGTGGAGAGAATTGGCCTTCCATGGTGTCGGCGAAGGCCTCTGCTCGATCTCCAGCGGAGTAGACAATACCACGCTGTCCATGAAGTGGTCGGTTGGTCTTCTTCTCCCCTCGAAGTGCCCCCTGCAGATTTTCCAGATGCCGCCGACACCATTGTTAGCTTGATGTTCCACAAAGTCATCCCACGCAGCTGCTCTGTGTTCAGCCAGGAGACGAGAGCACTTCCTGGCCTGGCGGTTGAAGGTCTGCTTGGCGTGGCGTGGGGACATCGGGACTGCTGGTACTCCCATCGCAGTCTGCGACAAGGGCGAATCTCCTCTATCAACTCCTCGGGTAGAGGTGGAGTGATGTCAGTCCGGGAGAAAGGAGATGACGAGGCCGTCATAGCTTTTTGGAGGATGGAAGTCAAGTCGTGTACTTGTCGGTCTAGCTGGTCCGGTGACTCGGCAGGAGTTGGTGGTGGCCGATGTCTGTCAGCGAGGTGGTTTGCAAAGCGGTGCCAGTTGATCTTGGTGGGACGAGCAGGAGGATATGATGGCGCTCCGTCGTCCGAGAGGTCGAAGGCAACTGGCACGTGGTCTGACGAGAGATCAGACACTGCAAACACCTCGATGTGTCCGTCCAGCGAGCCAGCTAGACCGATGTCCAGTATGTCCGGGAGGTGCCGTCCATTGTGATTGTAGTGCGTGGGCTCCTCAGGTGTCAGTAGTTGGATGTGGAGTCGGTTATCCAGGAGACGGTGGAGACTTCTGCCGTTGGGGTGAGCATCTATAGTGGTATTTACGTGTTTTGCATACTTAATTAAAAGTGTATAGTTGTTCAAGAGAAGTATATTCTTACGTATGTCACACAGATATCCCTACGGCATTTTGTAGGAAGTTAAATATTTACAAATAGTTCAACCTAGTGTATGAAAAACAGTAAAGATTAAGAACGATTAATTGTAGTAAGTGAAATGTTACACATTCAGAATTTAAAAAATTGAGTGGAACTTATTGTATAAAATACTGTATATAATTTGTAATCCATTATATTAGTTACGAGAGTTTACACCAGAGCACTCTTCCACGCAACATTAAATATACAATGTTTAATCGGAACTAAGGTCAAATCTTTAATGGACTCATTTGTTGCTTGTAAGTAAAAATTATTTTCGGTGTTATGACGAAATAAAAGTAGTTGTGAAGGGTATGCGTTAGCTTTAGTTTTGTTTCAGGTGAATACCTACTTATGAATACCATGCGTGATTAGATATTCGTTAGTAATGTAAATTAAATAACAGTATCAATAAATCTCTGAGAATTTGAATAGAGTTTTTTCAATATATTAGATTACTGATGATAATTTATTTACTCGAGTTTTTTTTAAGTATTTGAGTGTGTAAAAATGCCGAAGAAATAGTTGTTTTGAGATCTAATATCTGATTTCAATTTCACCCTTTAAAAGTAAAAGGTGAATAACACATTCCTCTACTTGTCACTACTGCTGGTGATAACTGAAACATTTTATAAAGTAATCAAGCGTTTATTATATATTCTATTAAGACTTAGGCTGTTACACAGCTCCATTATTTAATATTAAAATAGAAAAACATTACAAAACATGAATCAAATACTGAAAAAGAATATGTCCTACCTTTTGATATATCCTCCTTTTAGGAACAAATTATTAAATTGCGTATAAAATATAACTACAGGCACTTGTAACTAATAACATGGAATTTATCTTTAACGATAACCATTAAATACTGTAAAAATTCTATCATATTACGCATTTAGAATGATACTACAGAAGAAACCCAACTTCTAAACCTGCAATGAGAAAAACACAATAACTCGTTTTAAACGTAGCACTACACAAAATATTAGTACAGGTACAATAAATATATACATACTATCGCAAAGTAATTATCATAAACTATTTTATACGTTAGCCACACTCGGCGCAAGGATTATTTCGTCTGTAATAAAACAAGTTTGAGTACGATAAACCTCACGTCGCACCCACATTGAACTCGATCTTATCTATGGAAAATTTTAATACTGGCTATTAATTTTAAGAGAAGCTCGCATTAGGCTTCTTTCAGTGACTGTAACACTTGCTGCAACACACACTCTTCCGTGGTTTTCCTTTGTACATACAGTAGTTGGCGACATGAAAAGCCAGGTCCTCTACCTGTTCTTAGAAATTTTTCAACAACACTAAGAATCACATTATTACTAGGCGAGATTTTGTGGAAATCTTTCAGAAAACGTAATGCAGTGTATGACAAGCTTGGCCCACCCGCACGTCCAATTCCGTATGAGCGAAAATAATGCTCTTCGATAAAAACTTTCTCTACCGTTGTTAACACCATGTTAGCAAAAAATACCCTCAAATAAGAAAGAAGTAATGAACGAAGCCGTGGCAACAATCGTCAATTGAATTAGCTGATCGAGAAGGCAACTACAGCTGGTTCAGTTTCAGTACTGTTTATTATGACTAATACTGTAGTTATAGTTTCTGCTAAAACTTATTGATACTCAAAACAGCAAAAATCAGTAGACCAGATCAAATGTAATGATAAATTATTTATAATTAAGTTAACTTGAATCTGTAAGGGATTTTTAAAGAGTTTATTTCATGTTTCATAAAATAAATCATAATTGGCTAATTACTCTTGTGTTTTGGGCATAAGTAATTTATGTTTTTGGCTGTCATTCCTCTTGTACCATAAATGTACAGAAAGAATCGCTCAACAATGTGTTTTCTCCAAATCTATGCTCAAATATGTTTTAACTCATCCATACATATTTGATAACAAGCGATAATATTACTAAGAGATTTATCGTCTTATAGATGTTAAAATATATTTTTCTGACATTTTATAGGAGGGTAAATATTTGTAACAAGTTGAAAAAAGTGAATACTAGATTACAGGATTACAATTCATAACTTAACTGTGTTTAATTGTTTGAACACAATAATTCCTGAAAACGGAATAGTATAGGTTTGAGAAGAAATATGGTCTCAAAGTTTTACTTTATTACATTAGTTACTGTGATTGCCACAAGATCTCTCTTCCCCCTTAAAAGAGAAATAAAATAGCTAATTGAAGTGATACAGTTATAGGAATGTTTTATTAGTTTATATTGTCACCTTCATATATGTAATCTTACTATAAACAGTAGTATAATTTGTTTCATGCCAAAATATAATAAATTGTGTGTGGAATCTTGGTGAGCATATTTTAAATAATGATAGGTTATGTTGTTTCTTATTTTTTTTGTCGCATTTTTGTGACTAGGAGCAGTGGATCTTTGTTTTACATTACTAGAGAATATTTCCATTTTCTGAATATTTTCCCTGAACTTTGTTGTATTTTTTTAATGAAATAGCAAGAATTAATTATCATTTAATGAGTCAGTGAATTTAACAACTTTAGTATAGTTGAGTCCAAACATAGTTTTAAATGTGAGTGTGTAATTTGGAAAACATAAGAAAATAGTTATAGATTTTATTTTTTTAATTGTATGCTTTAAAAATCCTCAGCCTATTGTAATTAAGATAGGGATTGGGAATTTAGGGGCAGTTATGTGGTTCTGTTTGATCACTAGAATTATTAAAAATTGTCTTTAATTGATTGTGTACGACACATGTAAACAATAGTATAATTCTTGTTATTGCTTTATATAATAGGCTAAACATCTGATACCAATACTGAAAATCACGTAAATATCATTATAATGAGGCAAGCATTAACTTAATTCAAATATGCTTAGAGTGCTTCTATATCTTCTGCACATTGTTACATCCAACTTAATCTAGCTTAACTAACAGGTATTAGAATACATTTGTTTAATAGTATGCGTATTTGTCTTTTGAGTTAGGAAAAACTGTACATTCAAACAGGGATCATACAAACATATTGCCTGCTAAAGTAAACTTCTCGGTTTTCAACATTAATAGTTACTGTCTCAACACTTGTAAAATTTTTGCGACCTTATTAGCACGTCTTTTGGTCTGTAAAACTATAAAATTCTTAGGAGTGAATTCCTTTTTTATCACTAAGTTTCCTTAGTGTGTCTTCACAATTTGATATTTCATAATTTGTTAAGTGCGTAGGCAGGTTTTCTTTGTCCTCAGTGGCTGAAACTTTGTTTTCATCACACCAAAACACGTATAGGGGCAATTGCATCAAAGTAAAATATTAATTTGATCAATCGCAACTACTTTATTGGTCATTTAACTCATCACTCAGAGAAGCACTACAAGTAACAAGATGCAATGGCTTGAGGCAGGACCAGGACCAGGACTCACATGGCTGAGTAATCTTTTACTCTTAGGCGTCACTATTTCTCCTCTTATATATATCTTACTACCCAAATCATTTTACATCCTACTTGTATTGAAATATTTATATTGGTTTCTTATTACATTCAATTCCTTTCTTATTATATAGGGATTGTAATTTTTAACGAATGTCCCTTCATTTTTTATATAGGGACGTTATATAGGAAGAACCTTATTATTAGATGTTATTAATCCTCTCTGTGACAAAAGAGCCCAGGGAGAATAAGTGATCAATAATAGTCTTCGTTCTCAAATCGGTGCTGATTTTTTAACACTTTTACGTACTTGATAAACAATGTACACCTGTTTGTGTGATGTATTTCCTCACTTATTGTTTATATCAATTTATTAAAATTTTTAGAAGGCTAAAAAATTAAAATTAATATGTGCTAGCTGGCAAATTAGTATTGCCTTACTAATTCACGTTAAACTGTAAAACTCAACTTTTAATACAGTGTTATAACGTTTTGTAAGGAAACGTAGTCTATACATATTTATTCATTCGGTTGGTTACTAAAACCTACACTAGAGCTCTCTCTCTCTCTCTCTCTCTCTCTCCTCTCTCTCTCTCTCTCTCTCTCTCTCTCTCTCTCTCTCTCTCTCTCTCTCTCTCTCTCTCTCTTTGTAGAATAGATAAAGAATATTTCAAACTGAAGTTATAGTGAGATAGATGCAAAACTATATTTCATTGTCATATTTATAATTAAATAAGTTATAACAAAATAATAATTAAACTTCTGTTTCATGAATAAATAGAATGAGGGTTTGTCCAGAATAATGCATCTCTCTGCTTACAATTTCTAAATCGACTGCGCGACCTGCTGATCTAAACCATGACCAGAAAGGTTAGTACTTAATATTTAGCACTGTAAATGAAGTAAAACTCACTAGAGAGTTTTTGATTATTTCTATTTTAAACATATTCTAAGTCAATGGCTATGGTTATTGGGTCTCGGACTAATCAAAAATGTTCGGGACTGGACTAGTAAACATGGACTTCAACTAAACCATGTAGAAACTAAAGCGATTGTGATACCTCATTACCGATCTTTGATCAATTTTACATCTAATCGTAACGTTACTGAAGATGGAACTGTACTACCTTAATATGAAAAAGTTGAAAAAATGGAGACAGACCGTACTCTAAGATGGACTGATTGAGAAACGTAAGAAAGTTTTTGCGTCAATACATTCAATAAGAGTTTTTTAGCCGCTTCACATAAAACTATTAAATATACAAAATACATAAAAATGCATTTTATTTAGCGACCATGTTATAGTGAAACATCGTTGTTTTTAAATATACTCCTGTCAAATCAAGATCTAGCACTGAATTATCAATACAAAGCACATGTGTAATATATACAAATTACAAAAATACATGTACTAGTCTAGGTCTATCTATAAAATGCTGTACTTAATAATTTCTTACAATTTCTACTTTAAATATAGCACAATATAAAACATTTCTGACGTGTCCAGGAAGACCATTAAAACTAATGGGGGCTGGAATACGCGAAGCCCCTCCTCCCAACTTCCACCCTCAACCTCGGGAAGTAAAGATTTACGCCGTGGCTGGGTTTGGTTCAGAAAACTCCCCACGGTACAAGGGCCTCTCGATTAGGTACTGAGGCTCTCCAATCTTAAGTGCCTTTATTCTTATTATTCTTGCTTCAATTAGCTTTTATACTGTAAAATACACTAATTCTAAGAGAATAAGCTTGGAAAACACATTAACGTCAAAATAGTTTATTTTATTTCAATGTGAGGAATGCAAATATTAGCGAGTTTCGAGTGGATTATGACGTGGGGTAAATATCTGTATATTTTAGGTAACTGCATTAAGTGAACGACAGGATGCATTGTTACTTCCTGGGACTGTTTTAAATATGACGTAAGGGGGGAAAATAATTCCAAAATACGATCATTGCCGTCATTTTTTTATTTACAATAATTTATCTTCCAAACATTTTAGGAATCAGAAAAAGACTAATGTAACAGTCTTCCTGTTCCAAAGTTCTCAATGTAAAATACTTCCAATGTAATGCATGAAAATAAATGGATTGAGGGTATGAGACTGAGATCTTTTAAAGACCAGTAAATACAATAGTTGTAGTGCTCCCAGTTGCTGCATATCTCTTAGAGGGAGGAAAAAGCTGGAAGCTCTTAGAGTCTAGAAACTCCCCTAAAATTGGAAGCTGACAGGGACCCGAAGCACTCAAATTCCAAGTGTTTACATTAGTTAGGCTAAGAGTTAGTTTAATGCAAATTCTTGAAGATTTGAAGAAACAAGGAAGTATAGTGAAGTAAGTTTTTTAATGAAGGCGTCTTTTTAACTTCAAAGGAAATCTATCTCAATCTTGTGAGAAAGAAGATCCAGTGTCCCGTATTAGGTAGTTATATGGGTTGTGACAATACTTGAGTGTACCATCAGAAATATCTTAGTAGAGCAGAAGTACGTAGAAGTAAACCTTCTTGAGTGGTGTAAAACCTCGAGGGTTGTAAATAATTTTGTTAGCAATCAGTGAAGTTAAGTATGCATAAACATGTCTTATTATAATTAAAATGATCTACCTTATCTTCTTACAATAAACTAAGGTATGTCACAGGATTCCATTTATGTCCTGTGTGAAAATTTAATTTATGAATTTATTAGTTATAAATTCAGCGTTTGAAAAGAAGTATGTAGAAAAGTAGTTGAGGTTGGCAGGTCTGATCTGGCGTGGTTGCCACGAAAGTTTATACGCTCGTCGTAATATTGAAATATAAGTGCAATTTAATGAATTGTAAGTAATTTTTACTGTTACACAATATATTTAATGGAATATTGACGAGACAATATACAGCCATTACGGAAAACGAACTGTAAGTAGTGAATGTTGAGACAGTAACTAACGACAGTGACAAGCAGAATTGGAAGCGTGTTGTGCTGTCAACAAGCAGGCGGAGCGCCCGACAGACTTGAGCAGGCTTGGCCAGTGCTTCCAGCGTTGCAGGGATTGTTGTCCCACTAACACTGCCCGTCCCCGCTGCCGTCGACTGGTGTCAGACTTCCATACGGCCGGTGACATCGGCGCCTTCAATTCCTGTGACGCAACGCTGGTACCTCACTGTCCTGCAGCAGAATCCAACTCCAAGACGGCGAAGAAGAAAGCCTCTGTTATTGTTACTGTTCTGTTATGCCCTTTAATAATTTATTGAAGTTTTAGTTATAAATAATTTTAATTTGGTTATTGTTTTTATTCCTTGTTGCTTTTTTAAATTCTTGTTATCTTGTTGTAATGGCTTGTTATTGTTAGTTAGTTTTTTGATAGTTGATAATTTTATTTTTTATTATTCTTTGTGTACTTGTGTTATATTTATTTTAAAGTTAGTTTTTGACTAAAATGCCTCCCATTACAAGATCAAGCGATTACCTTAGTGCCATTGATAACTTGCAGTTTATGGACCAGGAAGCTGTGGACCTTGTATCACATTTGTACAGGTAAATGCGTTCCACAAAGGCGACCTATGGGAAAGAGGCGATTGAGAGACTGGTGCCTCATATTGCTGCAGTGATGACGATGATGAAAAACTTAGCAAAGTTAAATTGTGACATGAGGGACGAAGTGGAGACACTGCGTGATGGCCTGTCCACTGCTGAGCGCCGCTGCATTTCCCTCAATGACAGACAAGGGGAAGGCTGTTGAGTGCTGCGAGACGGAGGATCAGAGTGACGCAGAGATCTACAAACTCAGTACACAGCTGGCTCATTGCAGGGAGGAGAATGCGAGGTTGCAGCAGAGAGTCGTCAACAGTGAGATGGTGGACACCGACAGGCTGATCCTGGAGAGTCGGGAGAAGATCGTTACGCTGACAGCGGAACGCCAGGGCCTTCTGACTTCATTAGAGGTGCAGGAGGCGTAATTCAAGTGTCTCCGGGTCGAGTTGAGACAAGCAGAGTCACAGGTGAAGCAACGGCGGACTTCAGTAAATGAAAGCCTCTTGGCGGAACTGACCTTGTCAGATGCGAGCCAAGATGCTGAAGTCAAGATCCCTATGCCGAGAAACTCCCCTCCGACTGTTGCCCATTGCAGCCCCCTGACACCCCAACACTTTCTGCCACCCCACCCTCAGATGGAAGCACAAACTTTGGACATGTGTTGATGATAGGCGATTCTCATCTACAACACTCGAGCAGGAAATGTGTAAATCGATGTGCCTACCTCGAATGTTGCCCTGGAGGGAAAATATTAGACATTAAGGCTAGACTTCTAAGTTATGTAGGTGTAAGTTTGTCTGTTATTTATATCCATGTTGGTGCTAATAACTTAAGAATGGGTTATCAGGGGGGTTCAGGCTACAATGGCTACAAGTTTTTTGTACACAAAAGACTTTAGGTGAGGACGGCTGTGTGGTCTATGGCACTACTCTCGGACGAGGGTGTCGGTCTTGGAGTCGCGGGTTCGTTTCTCCACTTGACTTTAGGAGTTTTTGCGCTCTGGTGTGCAATTATGATGTTCACTGGTCTGTGGTAAAGCTAGCGTATTGGTCCGCCTTAAAACAACAGTGGTTGACTTGGGTAAGAGTTGAAGGAACAGTATTCCTCTATAGGTTACCTAACACAAAACTCCCGTTTTGCGTTTTATACCTTACCAGTTACCAAAAAAAATAATCGATTTGTACTATGAATACCTTTAAAGCATTTATTACTCAATTATAACTATGGAACTTTTAAGGGTTAAAACCATACCTAGCACGATAGGAAATACGAGCATCAGTTACAGGTGTTAATCCTCTCCGTACCTAAAGAGTACAGGGAGAATATGTGTAACATTTCTTGTCTAAACACCACACCCACAGTTGTATTATCTGTTTATTTATCCTTAATAAAAGCATATATATGTTTGAGAAAATAATTTTCTCACTAATTTCTTATAGCTATCTCTCTGGTATTTTATTACATAAATCTTCATAGTTAGTTGGAATTATTGTAAGCAAACCAGAAAAGGTTATGATTACCTAACTAACTTTAGTTTATTTTTATAAATTATTTCGTATTCAAAAAAGGAAGATGAAGTTTTAACTAAAGGAATATGGTCTTTAATTTGTAATACATTTAAACAATACCGGAAATTCACACCAGAGGACTCTTCTGTGACATAGAAATAACATATTATGGTCAATGACATTAGTAGCAATTCATTTTTAGACAACGATTTCATGTTTTCATTTTCATGTAATTAATATTTTACTTAATTTTTTCATCCTTTCTCCACGTTTATCGTTACTGAAAACGAACCGCTAGTTTTTTGTGTTCCAGGCAATAAAGGTTACTCAAATGAATATTAAATCTATACTTTACAACTCTAACGTAAAAGATTTATCTTATAAAAAATTATTTACAGATAAAAATATTTATGAGAATCTTGGAATATTATGGGAGAACCTCCAAACAAAGAACCTTTATTGTTTTCCAAGTAGGTGATGTTAATTTTTTCTAAAAGGTTGTTAATTGTCATACTGACTTTAGTATAGTCAGATATATATATATACTTATATATACTTATATATACTCAGATTCGCCATTTTCCAACATAAAATATATGTTGGTTGCTGAAATAAAGTAAAATATCATAGCTTTATTGAACTATTTCAATTACATCGAGGAAAAGTATAATAATTATTATTCCTAGCGTACTACTCTTTATACGATTGTTACCACCAACTATTCTAGGAGTAAGGACTACTACAGGCTAAGCACATCGTCGTACTCTAAATTCCAGGTTGTTGTATGTTGGCTGAAAACGGAGTTCAGGAGGACAATGGCATAGGCTGGAAAGTATCACCAGTTTTGCATTTCACTGCTCATTAGAACGGTGTAATTTAGGCCAAGAAGAGAACTTTCTGTCTTGAGCAGGCATGTTTTTGTTCTTTCTATATCAGCAGAAGTAGGTAGTGTGAAATTTACATGCTGGTCTAGGCATGTCTTGAAGTGATCTATGCTTATATGTTTCAAATATTTTGGGCTATTAAAGTCATATAAAATTTCTTCATTGAAATATTTTATCGATTTACGATTACTTATTATACACACTCTAGAATAGCACTGAATAATCAATCAATAATAATTTCTGGCTACTGATTTTTTTAAATTTTAATATTTTTAAATGAATTTAAATTGTTTCAGTACTAATAGACGTAATACAATGATATTGAGAACATCCACTATAATAAACATTCTGGAGATCCAATTTTCAATACTGTCAGTACTGTTTCAGTAAAAGCCTTTATATGAGAATGGCCAATCTAATTTTTCGTCTGTGATCAGTGTGAATCAGCGCCGCGTGTAATGAACCGCACGCAATGTAAATGTAATTTTACTCTCAACTAGATTCCGAACAAACGGTATATTTTAAGAACCGTGTTCAAAATATATGGTGTATTGGTTCAAGATTTTTGAGGACGATCTCTCTTGATTAAAAATTAAAAAATCACTACTACATTAACCTTGTTATGTCTAATGTCTTTAAATAAACGTATTTATCTTGTTTTATTTATTTGTCTACATTTATAATTACGTTTCCATTCTTGTTAGAAATCAATTCAATTGCCATAATACATTTTTCAATAGTACAAAAATTTTATTTTATATTAACTCTAAGGGAGTTTTATACAGAACAGAACACCGGAACAGGACCCTGTTCCGTTACCGGAAGCAATGTTATGAAATTGAATAGTTCGGTCCGGAAAATTTACCGGTCCGGAAACTAGCGACCGGAAATGCAGTCCTGATTTATCTGGAAGCCGGGCTAATACTTTCTTGTATGCTTGTTCACATAGGCACCGTTCCACCGTCAATGCCGATGGTGGATAGGCTTGTTTTTTTCTCTACTAATAGTGTCTCCACAGTGGATAGTCATGGCTAACTTTAAATATAAAACTGTAAAAAGGGTGTATAAATTATCCTCTATGTAATGAACATTTTAAAGGAGATGAAACCAGCACTCTGTATTCAGTGTCGGGTACCTTCTCCTCAAACAAAGCGGCGAGGCGAGATACCGCAGGTTAAATCTTGGTTATATCCTCACTTCAGAAAATCGGACTGAATGTGTGAAAACGCCCTAACTGTGTTTTCTACCTGTGTGATCGATCATGGTTAATTGACATTGTGCCAGGAGTGGGCAGTGTTTCGTGCGATAGTACCTTTGAGGCGTTGACAATTAGCTTAAACCCCCACAGTATAGCCAGGCTTAGTTACTGGTCTCCTCCGTATACATTGTACAGAGATAAAAAAATCATTGAAAAAACATTCAGGGTTTGCGAGGTGACTAAAGGTTGGTGTCTCCATTATTATGTTACACTTAAAATATTACATCTGTGTTCAATGTAGGAAAATAAAGAAAAAACATTCATAAACAGAATTATTCACAAATTTCATGAAACAAGGCAAAGTACAAACAAGCAGAAGGTGGGCTTAGAGCTGCGATCCAAGGCCAATCTTGAACTGCTACAGTACTAACGTCTTCTGCACAATGACGGAGGCCAAAAATCCTCTCCATGCACCAGTCTGACCTTTTCGTTAACTATTTCTATAAAATTTCATCGCGATTATACAGTATTATTCATAAAGTACGAGTATAAAGGCTAAGAACAAACAAGCATAAGTTGGATTAGAGCTGCAATACAATAAGGCCAGTCTTTAGCTACTAGGCGAGACTCTGGAGGGCGTATTGGCGCCTGACGCGTTTGGTGATACATAGTTCTAATTTTATAAGGTTTTATCTTGATTATACGTTATTATTAACAAAGTACATGAAACTTGACAACTTGACTAGTGTTACCAGCAAAATATAAATAAAGAAATTTTAAGTATGAGTTACTTAGATAAGATTTGAAAAATTGACAATACAATTAAAATAAATAATTAAGTGAAATATGTCATGTTTTCTATATTTGTAGATTAAACATACTTGTCAACGGCCTATTTACTGTATGAATCTCCGCTATTTACGCAGCAATTATATGATTTTAGATAAAACATACTTTTCAACTGCCTACTGAATGAATTTATTTTTCAATGCCGATACCATGCAATTCTCAATATAATTTATATAATATATTGTAATAATATTAATCAGCCTCAATACTCTTCCAAGTAGTTTTATGTTTAAATAAAACAGGAAACCCAGTGTTCATGTTTTCATTAATGAGATACCGGAACTCTTTATCATTAACACACTGATTTAATTAAACGTAGAAACAGGAGCCAAACCAAGAATAGAAAACATAACTACAAAGGTATTTTAATAAATTTAATAATTACCGTAATCAACAAGATTCCGATCAGAATATTAAATGTAGAATATTTTTAAATACTTACATAGAAATAAAAATGTATATAAATAGGACAAAAGAATCACTTAGATAAACCCATTTGATTGTCTTGATTTTAAAATAAGTGCGATTAAATTTTTTTTTATCAGATTCGTATTTTGGTTGGAGTATTCCCGTAAATGATAAATTCCTTTTAGGCCGAAGCAACTCAAAATTATTATTACTATTAGTGGACCATCAACGAACTTTGGAAGTATCCTCCTAGTACAATAAGTAACTCCTATACAATTTCAGTTACAGACATTTCCAAGAGTTTAAAAACTGTTTTAATTAATTATATCAGCCGTCTCTTACAACTCGTCAAGATGATGCAGAGTCCATTTATCTTAGATCAGATTAAAACATGCTCCTGTTGTGGATATTTAGAAATTTTGGATGAGGATTTTGTCTGTAAAAATAATGTGTTATTTGAAGGAAAGAATCAAAAAGCATGGAAGAAGTTAGTGGAAAAGAACAAAAAATATATTAAAAGTGTAGAATTCTTATCACGCAAGTATGATCTGATATACCAGTATTGTTAGGTTTAGATAAAATCAAGGACTTCGACTATTAGTAAAAAGTAAACGCTAATTATTTCACGTTTTTTCCAAAAATATAAAGCCAACGTCACAAGATAAGGATTTACCAGCGCTGGTAAATCAGCAGTAAATATCTCCTACGTGTAAATTACGTTATAACACGTAAGCTAACAAAAACCAATCTATCATTACCTACAACTTAACGTAACATACACTAACCATAGCTGAATAGGCGTGATGCGTTTTCCTTGAGGAATAAGGTTTATCCAACAATCACGTAATCGTAAACTAGGTTCCCATTCCCTCTTAAGAATTATTTACTTATAAGTGCTAAAAAATATACTTCAATTTAGTATTGAACCACACCCACAGTTGTATTATCTGTTTATTTATCCTTAATAAAAGCATATATATGTTTGAGAAAATAATTTTCTCACTAATTTCTTATAGCTATCTCTCTGGTATTTTATTACATAAATCTTCATAGTTAGTTGGAATTATTGTAAGCAAACCAGAAAAGGTTATGATTACCTAACTAACTTTAGTTTATTTTTATAAATTATTTCGTATTCAAAAAAGGAAGATGAAGTTTTAACTAAAGGAATATGGTCTTTAATTTGTAATACATTTAAACAATACCGGAAATTCACACCAGAGGACTCTTCTGTGACATAGAAATAACACATTATGGTCAATGACATTAGTAGCAATTCATTTTTAGACAACGATTTCATGTTTTCATTTTCATGTAATTAATATTTTACTTAATTTTTTCATCCTTTCTCCACGTTTATCGTTACTGAAAACGAACCGCTAGTTTTTTGTGTTCCAGGCAATAAAGGTTACTCAAATGAATATTAAATCTATACTTTACAACTCTAACGTAAAAGATTTATCTTATAAAAATTATTTACAGATAAAAATATTTATGAGAATCTTGGAATATTATGGGAGAACCTCCAAACAAAGAACCTTTATTGTTTTCCAAGTAGGTGATGTTAATTTTTTCTAAAAGGTTGTTAATTGTCATACTGACTTTAGTATAGTCAGATATATATATATACTTATATATACTTATATATACTCAGATTCGCCATTTTCCAACATAAAATATATGTTGGTTGCTGAAATAAAGTAAAATATCATAGCTTTATTGAACTATTTCAATTACATCGAGGAAAAGTATAATAATTATTATTCCTAGCGTACTACTCTTTATACGATTGTTACCACCAACTATTCTAGGAGTAAGGACTACTACAGGCTAAGCACATCGTCGTACTCTAAATTCCAGGTTGTTGTATGTTGGCTGAAAACGGAGTTCAGGAGGACAATGGCATAGGCTGGAAAGTATCACCAGTTTTGCATTTCACTGCTCATTAGAACGGTGTAATTTAGGCCAAGAAGAGAACTTTCTGTCTTGAGCAGGCATGTTTTTGTTCTTTCTATATCAGCAGAAGTAGGTAGTGTGAAATTTACATGCTGGTCTAGGCATGTCTTGAAGTGATCTATGCTTATATGTTTCAAATATTTTGGGCTATTAAAGTCATATAAAATTTCTTCATTGAAATATTTTATCGATTTACGATTACTTATTATACACACTCTAGAATAGCACTGAATAATCAATCAATAATAATTTCTGGCTACTGATTTTTTTAAATTTTAATATTTTTAAATGAATTTAAATTGTTTCAGTACTAATAGACGTAATACAATGATATTGAGAACATCCACTATAATAAACATTCTGGAGATCCAATTTTCAATACTGTCAGTACTGTTTCAGTAAAAGCCTTTATATGAGAATGGCCAATCTAATTTTTCGTCTGTGATCAGTGTGAATCAGCGCCGCGTGTAATGAACCGCACGCAATGTAAATGTAATTTTACTCTCAACTAGATTCCGAACAAACGGTATATTTTAAGAACCGTGTTCAAAATATATGGTGTATTGGTTCAAGATTTTTGAGGACGATCTCTCTTGATTAAAAATTAAAAAATCACTACTACATTAACCTTGTTATGTCTAATGTCTTTAAATAAACGTATTTATCTTGTTTTATTTATTTGTCTACATTTATAATTACGTTTCCATTCTTGTTAGAAATCAATTCAATTGCCATAATACATTTTTCAATAGTACAAAAATTTTATTTTATATTAACTCTAAGGGAGTTTTATACAGAACAGAACACCGGAACAGGACCCTGTTCCGTTACCGGAAGCAATGTTATGAAATTGAATAGTTCGGTCCGGAAAATTTACCGGTCCGGAAACTAGCGACCGGAAATGCAGTCCTGATTTATCTGGAAGCCGGGCTAATACTTTCTTGTATGCTTGTTCACATAGGCACCGTTCCACCGTCAATGCCGATGGTGGATAGGCTTGTTTTTTTCTCTACTAATAGTGTCTCCACAGTGGATAGTCATGGCTAACTTTAAATATAAAACTGTAAAAAGGGTGTATAAATTATCCTCTATGTAATGAACATTTTAAAGGAGATGAAACCAGCACTCTGTATTCAGTGTCTGGTACCTTCTCCTCAAACAAAGCGGCGAGGCGAGATACCGCAGGTTAAATCTTGGTTATATCCTCACTTCAGAAAATCGGACTGAATGTGTGAAAACGCCCTAACTGTGTTTTCTACCTGTGTGATCGATCATGGTTAATTGACATTGTGCCAGGAGTGGGCAGTGTTTCGTGCGATAGTACCTTTGAGGCGTTGACAATTAGCTTAAACCCCCACAGTATAGCCAGGCTTAGTTACTGGTCTCCTCCGTATACATTGTACAGAGATAAAAAAATCATTGAAAAAACATTCAGGGTTTGCGAGGTGACTAAAGGTTGGTGTCTCCATTATTATGTTACACTTAAAATATTACATCTGTGTTCAATGTAGGAAAATAAAGAAAAAACATTCATAAACAGAATTATTCACAAATTTCATGAAACAAGGCAAAGTACAAACAAGCAGAAGGTGGGCTTAGAGCTGCGATCCAAGGCCAATCTTGAACTGCTACAGTACTAACGTCTTCTGCACAATGACGGAGGCCAAAAATCCTCTCCATGCACCAGTCTGACCTTTTCGTTAACTATTTCTATAAAATTTCATCGCGATTATACAGTATTATTCATAAAGTACGAGTATAAAGGCTAAGAACAAACAAGCATAAGTTGGATTAGAGCTGCAATACAATAAGGCCAGTCTTTAGCTACTAGGCGAGACTCTGGAGGGCGTATTGGCGCCTGACGCGTTTGGTGATACATAGTTCTAATTTTATAAGGTTTTATCTTGATTATACGTTATTATTAACAAAGTACATGAAACTTGACAACTTGACTAGTGTTACCAGCAAAATATAAATAAAGAAATTTTAAGTATGAGTTACTTAGATAAGATTTGAAAAATTGACAATACAATTAAAATAAATAATTAAGTGAAATATGTCATGTTTTCTATATTTGTAGATTAAACATACTTGTCAACGGCCTATTTACTGTATGAATCTCCGCTATTTACGCAGCAATTATATGATTTTAGATAAAACATACTTTTCAACTGCCTACTGAATGAATTTATTTTTCAATGCCGATACCATGCAATTCTCAATATAATTTATATAATATATTGTAATAATATTAATCAGCCTCAATACTCTTCCAAGTAGTTTTATGTTTAAATAAAACAGGAAACCCAGTGTTCATGTTTTCATTAATGAGATACCGGAACTCTTTATCATTAACACACTGATTTAATTAAACGTAGAAACAGGAGCCAAACCAAGAATAGAAAACATAACTACAAAGGTATTTTAATAAATTTAATAATTACCGTAATCAACAAGATTCCGATCAGAATATTAAATGTAGAATATTTTTAAATACTTACATAGAAATAAAAATGTATATAAATAGGGCAAAAGAATCACTTAGATAAACCCATTTGATTGTCTTGATTTTAAAATAAGTGCGATTAAATTTTTTTTTATCAGATTCGTATTTTGGTTGGAGTATTCCCGTAAATGATAAATTCCTTTTAGGCCGAAGCAACTCAAAATTATTATTACTATTAGTGGACCATCAACGAACTTTGGAAGTATCCTCCTAGTACAATAAGTAACTCCTATACAATTTCAGTTACAGACATTTCCAAGAGTTTAAAAACTGTTTTAATTAATTATATCAGCCGTCTCTTACAACTCGTCAAGATGATGCAGAGTCCATTTATCTTAGATCAGATTAAAACATGCTCCTGTTGTGGATATTTAGAAATTTTGGATGAGGATTTTGTCTGTAAAAATAATGTGTTATTTGAAGGAAAGAATCAAAAAGCATGGAAGAAGTTAGTGGAAAAGAACAAAAAATATATTAAAAGTGTAGAATTCTTATCACGCAAGTATGATCTGATATACCAGTATTGTTAGGTTTAGATAAAATCAAGGACTTCGACTATTAGTAAAAAGTAAACGCTAATTATTTCACGTTTTTTCCAAAAATATAAAGCCAACGTCACAAGATAAGGATTTACCAGCGCTGGTAAATCAGCAGTAAATATCTCCTACGTGTAAATTACGTTATAACACGTAAGCTAACAAAAACCAATCTATCATTACCTACAACTTAACGTAACATACACTAACCATAGCTGAATAGGCGTGATGCGTTTTCCTTGAGGAATAAGGTTTATCCAACAATCACGTAATCGTAAACTAGGTTCCCATTCCCTCTTAAGAATTATTTACTTATAAGTGCTAAAAAATATACTTCAATTTAGTATCTGATTAGGACTAAATGTGCACGTTAATAATGCTATAATGACAAAATACCTAAGAACTCTTCTCTTGGAAATATAACAATCTTATAGCGCCTTTTCGTTCCATTTAGTTCAGTTCCGTGAACAAGTCAATTGTTGAGGAGATATTAAGCTCTGCACCGTTTATATTATTGTTTAAATTATGCTATCGTATTATAAAGTACTTAATCTGTATTAGTATTACTAATATTTGAATACCTACCAAAACTCACTTCTCGTTTACCAGGTGGCCCGTCTCCTGATTGCCCATTTGGAAAAGCGAACGTTTCATTTATCTCAGGAACTGAAAATATAATATACTTACAGCGCCTTCTCGTAAAATTTAGTTCAGTTCTGTTACCTAGTCAATTAATAACGAGATATTTAGCTCAGCACTGTGTATATTATTGTTTAAGTTATGCTATCATGTTATAAAGTACTTATTCTGTATTAATATTACTAATTTGAATACCTACCAAAACTCACATCTCGTTTACCAGGCAGCTCATCTCCTGATTGCCTATCTGGAAAAGCAAACATTTCATTATCCTCAGAAACTGAAAATATAATGTTCTTACAGTGCCTTTTCGTAAAATTAGTACAGTTCTGTTAACAAGTAAATTTGAAGGAGATATTTAGCTCTGCACTGTATATGTCATTGTTGAAGTTATGCTATTATATTATAAATTACTTAGCCTGTAGTAATATTACTAATTTGAATACCTACCAAAACTCACATCTCGTTTACCAGACGGCCCGTCTCCTGATTGTACATCTGGAAAAGCGAACGTTTCATATATCTCAGGAACTGAAAATATAATATTCTTACAGCGCCTTTACGTAAAATTTAGTTCAGTTATTTTAACCAGTCAATTTTTAAGGACATATTACGATCTGCTCTGAGTATATTATGGTTTAGGATATGCTATCATATATTATAAAGTACTTGTTCTGTATTAATATTAATAATTTGAATACCTACCAAAACTCACATCTCGTTTACCATGCGGCCCGTCTCCTGATTGCCTATCTGGAAAAGCAAACATTTCATTATCCTCAGAAACTGAAAATATAATTTTCTTACAGTGCCTTTTCGCAAAATTATGTTCAGTTCTGTTACCGAGTCAATTTATAACGAGATGTTTAGCTCAGCACTGTGTATATTATTGTCTAAGTTATGCTATCATATTATAAAGTACTTATTCTGTATTAATATTACTAATTTGAATATCTAAAAATACTCACATCTCGTTTACCAGGCGGGCCGTCTCCTGATTGTCCATCTGGAACAGCGAACGTTTCATAATCCTCAGAAACTGTATATTAAATATTCTTGCAGTGCCTTTTCGTAAAATTTTGTTCAGTTCTGTTACCGAGTCAATTTATAACGAGATATTTAGCTCAGCACTGTGTATATTATTGTTTAAGTTATGCTATCATATTATAAAGTACTTATTCTGTATTAATTTTACTAATTTGAATACCTACCAAAACTCACATCTCGTTTACCAGGCGGCCCGTCTCCTGATTGTACATCTGGAACAGCGAACGTTTCATAATCCTCAGAAACTGTATATTAAATATTCTTGCAGTGCCTTTTCGTAAAATTTTGTTCAGTTCTGTTACCGAGTCAATTTATAACGAGATATTTAGCTCAGCACTGTGTATATTATTGTTTAAGTTATGCTATCATATTATAAAGTACTTATTCTGTATTAACTTTACTAATTTGAATACTAACCAAAACTCACATCTCGTTTACCAGGCAGCTCGTCTCCTGATTGCCTATCTGGAAAAGCAAACATTTCATTATCCTCAGAAACTGAAAATATAATGTTCTTACAGTGCCTTTTAGTAAAATTAGTACAGTTATTTTAACCAGTCAATTTTTAAGGACATATCACGATCTGCTCTGAGTATATTATTGTTTAATATATGCTATAATATTATAAAGTACTTATTTTGTATTAATATTACTAATTTGAATACCTACCAATACTGCGACGTAATTCGTACACCGAATTTGGAACGACAGGGTCCTAAATATTAAACGAGGTCGTGAAACGTTGATTGGAAGGTAGGGCCCACGATATTAACACCAAAACACCGAGCCGGTTCGTCGAGGGAACGGGCAGCCAGCTTTGATCATAAACTCCGACCACAGAAACTCCAAGATGTCCTCGCCCTACTGACGCCAGAAGAGAAGTGAGCAAGAAACCTAATTCCAGATATCCAGAAAACCTGAAAAACTAGAACCAATCAAACAGGCAGAATTCCACAGAAACATCTAGAAAGAGATAAACCATCAGGAAAAACAGACGACTCGACCAGCTGTAGGGAAACAGCTCCCGGCCCGTCCAACGGCCAACAAAATAAAGTGGCAAACGCCACAATACTCAGATCTCGTTTACCAGGCGGCCCGTCTCCTGATTGTACATCTGGAACAGCGAACGTTTCATAATCCTCAGAAACTGTATATTAAATATTCTTGCAGTGCCTTTTCGTAAAATTTTGTTCAGTTCTGTTACCGAGTCAATTTATAACGAGATATTTAGCTCAGCACTGTGTATATTATTGTTTAAGTTATGCTATCATATTATAAAGTACTTATTCTGTATTAACTTTACTAATTTGAATACTAACCAAAACTCACATCTCGTTTACCAGGCAGCTCGTCTCCTGATTGCCTATCTGGAAAAGCAAACATTTCATTATCCTCAGAAACTGAAAATATAATGTTCTTACAGTGCCTTTTAGTAAAATTAGTACAGTTATTTTAACCAGTCAATTTTTAAGGACATATCACGATCTGCTCTGAGTATATTCTTGTTTAATATATGCTATCATATTATAAAGTACTTATTTTGTATTAATATTACTAATTTGAATACCTACCAATACTGCGACGTAATTCGTACAACCGAATTTGGAACGACAGGGTCCTAAATATTAAACGAGGTCGTGAAACGTTGATTGGAAGGTAGGGCCCACGATATTAACACGAAAACACCGAGCCGGTTCGTCGAGGGAACGGGCAGCCAGCTTTGATCATAAACTCCGACCACAGAAACTCCAAGATGTCCTCGCCCTACTGACGCCAGAAGAGAAGAGAGCAAGAAACCTAATTCCAGATATCCAGAAAACCTGAAAAACTGGAACCAATCAAACAGGCAGAATTCCACAGAAACATCTAGAAAGAGATAAACCATCAGGAAAAACAGACGACTCGACCAGCTGTAGGGAAACAGCTCCCGGCCCGTCCAACGGCCAACAAAATAAAGTGGCAAACGCCACATCCTCCCCCTCTACCCCGGGAGTGATAAGAAAAAAACTCAAAAGGATAAGGTAGGAAGTCAAGGACGGAAAGAGTAGAGACTATAACTGGTATCGCTGTAGTTAGCAATCTGCTAGATATTGCTCTAGTATGGATATCCTGCACGCTCGCGAGGCGCTCCAAAAGCGTAACGGCTAGAATCCATTCCGACTGACCACACTACTCAAGAATAAATCTTTTTAATTTAAAGAGGCTTGAGGAAAAGCCTTGTGGTAGTAAAAAAAAACCTGAACAATTTTAATTACTTTTTTGTGGTAGCTACCAATAAATATAGGTCTGAAGTGTTGACACAAGGATGGGTTTATTCGTTTCTTTCCAAATCACTAATACGCTCGGTGGTCAAAAGGCTACAATAGGGTGTTCCAGTAAGGTTGGGAAGGAAATTAAATAAGTGTACACTTATTAGCCAAAGCACTCCCTAAGTCTCCACTATTCGGGTATCTCCACCCCGGAATCCAAGGGCCACTTCAGCACCCGAATGGAAACCCCGAACGGTTGGTGGAACTCCTTGAACCACCAGGAGAGTATTACTCCAGACATAAAGTATGTATTTTTGTTCAAAGATGGGAGGATCAGAAAGGATGAAGAGACCATCCCAAAGCAAAAATTAAAAATATGAGAAAATTACACCTATCATAATATCAACAGACCTAAGTTTGTGTTGTAAAGGCTAATTAGATAATAACCTGGTACTGGCAAAATTTAGTTAAAGTGGGCCAGTACTCTCCTCCCCTACGGGACGGCTGAGAAAAAAAAATTTGGTGGCCAGTGGGAAAAGGCAAAATAAAGTTTAATTTTTCCATACTAGTTTTTAAATTAAAGAATTGGAGCAAATTAATTCAGGCTCTTAAAAGGCGTGAAAGAAAAAGTTTGTAGAGCTACGGCAAGAGCTTAACGGAGTAAGGAAATCATTTGGTCGTGGTAAAGTGGTTTAATTAGGAATTAAAAAAAGACAACTAGTTTCTTAAGTGTTGGCCAGGAAAAGCAAAAAATATCCTGAATCTTAAGGAAAAGAGACCCAAAAAACTAACTGGACCAAAACCCACCAAACTTAGTTTAACTATCAATAAACCTCTAAAACAATAACAATAATAAAGCCTTCAAAGGATAACAGTAACAACAGTAAAAAAAAATACTTCCAGTATAAACACTAAACAGCAGACAATAAATATAGCCGCTAGAACATCTAGCAGCTTCAGAGACAAAATTATAAAGTCTTAAAAACACAAAGAGACCACAACAAAAACTAACTAAAAAAAATATATAGACAACTACAATCTTCAACAATATTTTCAACAATAAAAACTACACCTATCCATCGCTGCTTAACTTAGCTGAATAACAAAGAAGAATTCCACCTACTGCCAACGGACTGACCCTACTAAACAAGAGAAAAAAGTAGAAAAGGAAAAGGGAAAGAAAATGAAGGCTTGTAAAATGTAATGGGTTGCCCGAACCAAGGATAGCAGGCTGCGCGACTGCATTAGGGAATGTTAAAAATAAATAAACATAAAGTTCAATCCCAATGTACAGCCTAGAAAAATTGCCGAAGCAAAAAAAGAATTCTCTAAACAGCCAATGCTAACCCCGATCCCCCCGTGTACTGTAAAAGAAGAGGAGTAAAAGTATCAGAGTGTTAATGTGGTGTAAGGCAGAGAAGAAGAAGAAGAAGAAGGAGACAGAAAAACTAAACTAACATCACTATGCCCTAAAATATCCTTATAAACGTCCCGGCAGCGGCGCTTTGGTCTTAGATAGGCCCAAAATATTTCTTCAGGTGGGAAACATGGGCCGACCTAATAAGTTTCCCTGACTTGGGACACCTAAATGTCACGGTGACTGGAGAGGTAAAATCATGAATAACCAGTGGGCGTGATCACAGAGGTTGCAGTTTGGCTGAAATTTGATTAGCCGCATTACTCAAATTTACTTGTCGAAACATCGCTAAATCACCGATACGAAAATTAACTGGTAAACGACCTTGGTTGTACTGCCGAGCAACTTTTCGGTGTGCTACTTCCAACCGATCCAAGGCCTGAGACCATCTCCTCTGCATGTTTCTGGAGTCTTGTGTTTGGAGGAGATCATCCAAATTCCAATTGTTTTTCCAGGGGAGAAGTGATTTTGTAGCCAAGGAAAATTTCAGCTGGAGAGGTGCCAATTGACTCATGCTTAGCCGAATTAAAAGCGACTTGGAACAAATTGAGATTAGTGTCCTAGTCGGTATGATTTTGAGAATGGAAAATTCTCAAGGCAACGCCGATGTTTTTATTAACCATTTCAGCAACAGATGGCTTAGGATAATAGGGTGAGGTCATAACGTGTTTGATACCAAGTTCCAGACACATGTTATCGAATTGTCTGGATTTGAAGCAACCACCACGGTCGGTGACAAGTTGTGAGGGGAAGCCAAAATAAGCGAACAAGCCCTTATGCAAAAGAGTCACCGTAGTTGGAGCGGTAGCATTTTTAGCTGGCAAAATCACCGTATACTTTGAAAAGGCGTCAACGATTGTTAAAAGCCATTTGTGGCCTTTTCTTGTTCTAGGAAGTGGTCCCACGTAATCAACAAACACCCGTTGGAAAGGCCTCGTCGCTAATTGAGAAGCTAAAGGGCCTATCTTAGTATTTTGAGCCTGTTTGCATCTCTAACAGAAAGGACAAGCCTTTACCCTCTCTTGGATAGCTTGCTTCAGGTCAGTAGAAAAGAAAATTTCACTAATCCGATCCCAAGTTTTCTTGAATCCCAGATGAGCTCCGAGAGGTGACTCATGGTAAACTTTAAACAAAAGGTCGTAGAGTTTGCCAGGTACCACAACTTTAGGTTTGGATTGATTAGGCAATTGGTGAACTAAAGTGCCTTGAATCACAGAATAATTTTGATTGGGATTAGCACCTTTCAAAGATTTAACAATATTGCGAATTTGAGCATCTTGCTCTTGGTGGCCTTTGATGTCTTTGAAAGCTTCGGGTACAGAAAAAAGAATAAAAGCCTGTATGTTGTCGGTTTTATTTTGAATAGAAGAACTCTGTGGTACTTCGGTTTGGGGCTCAAATAAACGCGAGAGGCAGTCAGCCACAACATTGTCTTTGCCCCTAACATGCTTGACAGTAAATTGAAAGGCATCGATGAGTGTTGTCCAACGTGCTATTTTTCCTACTTGGCGAGGATTGTTAAGTAACCACGAGAGTGAGGAATTGTCAGTCTCAAGCGTAAAGGAACGATGCTCTAAATATTATCTAAATTTTTTTAAGGCATAGACTACTGCCAAAGCTTCTAAATGGAAAGTGGAATAGTTCCTCTCCTGTACATTTAAAGGACGGCTCGCAAAAGCTATAGGGTATATTTGGCCCTAGATTTCCTGGGACAGCACGGCACCTACAGCAGTACTTGAAGCATCAGTTAAAAGAATAAACGGGGCATCAAAATTTGGTAAGCGTAGGACCGGCGCAGAGACTAATGACCGTTTAAGTTTGTGAAAGGCATTCTGTTGCTCCTCACCCCATATGAAATTTACATCCTTTCTCTTTAACCTATTCAACGGCTCACAGATTGACGCGAAATTGGGAATAAATTTAGAATAAAAGGCACACATTCCGAGAAACCTGCTAACCTGCTTAGTATTTTTGGGTTGAGGGTAGTTGTCGATAGGGCGAGTTCTATTTGGGTTGATGGTAACTTTCCCATCTTCGAAGACATGGCCCAGAAATTCTATCTTATGAGAGGCAATGACCATCTTTTCTGGGTTAACTGTTAACCCTGCCCTACTAAGTCGGTCAAGGACTAAATTGAGATGTCTTTGGTGTTCTTCCAGATTTTCAGAAAAAATTACAAGATCGTCGAAATAGCAAAACAAAAAATCAAATTTCACATCACCAAAGATTTTATTTATCAACTGAGTCAGTATCATGCTACCACTAGCTAGACCAAAAGGGAGGTAATTGTATTCCCATTGGCCAGTGCTTGTGACAAATGAAGTGTACTTCTTGGAAGCCTCGTCAAGTGGTATCTGGTTGTAAGCGGACACCAAGTCCAACATAGAAAAGACCTTAGCCTAGCCTAGAAATTGGAAAGAAGACTCTACCGTAGGCATCGGGGTTGAATAGAGCTCCAAGACATTGTTTAAGGCGCGGAAGTCAACAACCAGGCGTGAAGAACCTCCCTTTTTTGGTACTAAAAATGCTGGACTTGAGTAAGGGGAAGTTGAACGTCTAATAACGCCTTTCTCCAGAAGGCCTTTGATATGCTCACGAATCAAAGCCATTTTGGGGGGAGCATAATGATACGGACGGCACCTGAACGGCTTGTCTGACTTGACATTGATAGAATAAGTCAATAGGTTAGTTTTACCCAGCTGTTTGGTCACAGTTTCGGGAAAACACGGCAGAATATTTTTAAATGCCTGAACTTGGGAATTATCAAGCCTCTCTCCAAAGATAGGTCCTAAACTAACTTCCTCTGCCTGTTCGTCCTCTTGATTTTCGGCTATAACTAGTGAAGTGTCAAAGAGAAAAGACACCTGGCGTTGAGCCGCATTAATGCTCATTTCAGAGGCCTGAATGAAATCAAGTCCAATTCAAAACAGGAACTGGTAAGTTGTTAGCATCAAGAAATGGGAAATTCCAAGAGAAACAAGCCAATTTGAAATGAATATGGGCTAAAAATTTAAAAGAGACATCTGAACCATTTGCAGCTGTAGCCGTCAACGAAGTTTCTTCAAATTTCTTCACGACACCCTTGAGTTTAGAGAGAGCATCAAATACGCTTTCAGCCACTATAGACCTGGTAGAACCAGTATCAATCACAGGGGATGACTTAATGTTAGAAAAAGTAATTGGAATTTCTAGGGGTTTGACCTTAGGCAAAGCCGGAGCTAGAGGATTAATGGGCCTAGTTTTCTTGGGGAATGCCGGCCCTTTCAGCGAATTCCCCTTTTGGAGTTTAAATGAACCGCAGGATTAGCGAAACTATAATTATGGTTTTGATTATTCATATTATAGGAAAACCTCCGTTCCAGGTTTGGCCTACTATTGTTCCCTGGTAGCATATTATCTTGCAATTGATTATGATTACAAACTTGGGGGTTCGGCCGCTGATTTAGAGCATTATCATAGCCATTTGCCCTTACTTGGCCCTGCCTAGAATTATTGGGTTGAGAATGAAAGTTTTGGTAAGGTCTACTATTATTGTAAGGCCAGCTTCCTTGCCTTTGGTTACCTCCATATGAATGGTTTGGATGAAATGTGCTATAGGGGGTTCTCTTAGCGGTGTCTCGGTCGAAGTTTCTACCCGAACCACGGTAAAATGTTCTGTTATTATAAAAATTATTTTGGAAAAGGTGCCCAGCGTATTGTAAATTAGTATTGTCATAAGTAACACTTTTATTAGAATCTATTGCAGCTTCCTGAGATTCAGACTTGCCGTACCCTAACTGTGCTTGACCAGTGTTGACCGTCAAACTCTCAATCATGGATACCATATTTTTCAGTTGTTTGTACTGTGGTAGGGGCTTGGAGACCTGCAAAAGCTGCCCTAGTATGAGGATTTAGACCGGTAAAAATAGTTGAAAAAAATCTCAGCATCACTTATTTCTGGTCCAAGAATTTGGAAAATGCTTACAATGTCAGCAAGATAGTCAGCATAAGGTTCTGACGGTCGTTGTTTGTCTATACATGAGTTTAGACTGAATGTCTCTAATGGTCCTAGATGAGAAAAAAAGTAAGCCTAATTGTCTGTAGAGCATTCGGCCAGGTATAGTCTGCATTAACGAGACCCATCCACACATCATGAAGTCTGCCTTCAGTGCGTGCCACGGCGTTTAATAGTATAGTTTTATCTGAACCTAAATTTAATTCGACTATCTTTTGGATTTTTACGAGACATTCTGTTAACTGAAATAAATCTGTACCTGAAGTAATAGGTACCTCTCTAAGCATATCTCGCAAATTGTTATGGAATGAGACATCGTCCCTGTTATTTGGCCTATTTTGGGTTGCAAATTCCTGAGCTACCGTCTTAGCAGTCGCTTCAATAGCATGTAAGGTCATTGTATGCAGACTCTTCACTAAACCACTAAGATCCACCGGCGCTACCGGGGGCAGCGCAGTGCAAGTCTCTACTTCGTCCTGTTTTAAACTGGAATTATCCACTAAATCATCGGTTACGGGTATACTAGGTTCATCCGCAGTTTCCTCCAAGTCACTCACGACCCCTCCGCTAGACCGAGCCACAAATTCATTTAGCTGCACACGCATGGCATAAAGCTTATCCTTGGGTTTAATTCCCCATAGTTTGCATTGTTCGCGGGCTTCCTCAATAGTCAACTTTTTAATCAAAGACACAGTCTTTGGAATATTATTTAAGTCGAAGAACTTCATCTCGTAAAAGGTTCAATAATCAATAATAAATAAACACAATTCACAACAATCAAGTTAAACAATAGATGAATCAAAAACACATGAGAGCGTGGACAGAGATTCCACACAAACTAGAGAGCAGTAAAAAATATTCAGAATAACATTAGGGCAATTTTACTGTGGTGTGTGCAACAAGTACAAGTTTAAAAAACTATTACAATTTAAAGTATTACAATAAATAAATGCATATAGTACATTGCCTTATTATCACCATGAAACCAACTTCCAGTATCACTAACAGGTGTTGGCAGAAAAATAAAATCAACAAGTTTGGCTATCAGAACAAAAAAAAGTCGGTTGCCATCAGTGGGGGGTAGACTCAAATTTGTTTCCTCTCAAGCAGGTAGTGAAAGTTCAAAGTATTCAAAAACCTAATAAACACCTTTCCCATCCTTAAAGATTAAGAGAGGGAGACAAAGTAAATAAAAAAATTAATTAAAAGCAAGAGTAACTGTACCGTAGAAGTGCAAAAGAAAATATTTGGTTCAAGGCGTATAGCAGCGCTACAGGTAACTACATAAAACTCGACAAGGTTTATAAGGTAAACTATCCCTTTAAACTGGTAGAAAAATAGAACCCCCCCAAAAAAAATCTCTTTTCAGACAACGAATCCAAAAAAAACCCAGAGAAATTTAAAATTTAGAAAGCAAATACCAAAGGAAAAAATAATTTAACCACTTATAAGTATGTCAGCAAGTCAAATCCAACCCCAAGCTGCAACTTCATAAAAATTACAAAACAAACCTAGGCCTATGTTATTTTTATTAATTGTTCAAACTAAAGGTGTACTCCATATTAAGTTTAACTGTTTAAATTAAACAGGCGCTAGCCAAAAGAAGCAAAAGGCTTTTAATTATAGACTATCAAAGAATTATTTTTACAATAACATTAAAGTTTTGACGAAGGTTTAGAAAAAAAATTGCAAACTGTTAGAATAAATCAACCCTTTAAGTTTGAACTGCCCTGAACAAACAAATAGCATAGGCCTACATAAAAGTTTGACATAGTTCTAGGTAGAAAACTTATCCGATAAATTTAAGAGTAACACTTCACTTACCTTGTGTGTAGGCTAACATTAACTAACAAAACTTTGTAAGACTTGAACAAATTCAACACAGTAGACAAAAAATCATCATATTAGTGCTATTAATAATTTAAACTCTTATTAACTTATAACATGTACAAGTGGCGTAATTCCGCTGGAAGAATAAATAAATAATTAAATAAATCTGGTATGAATAAGATAAATAAATTGCATTTGGAACTAAGGGTTGGTGTGGAGAGGTTAACATTTTAAATATTCAGATGAAGAGGTTAAATATCGGAAAGGAAAGCAATTTATATAAAAACAAGAACACTTTTTATTATAAGACAACCCATAGTAAATAAACTGGTGAAACTGATTGGGGGTTTTAAACAGTAACCAGAAAGCTAAAAACTTTAAAAAACAAAAGGTAGGCTATTCATAGGCAACAGTACAATAAGCGGCCACCAACTGTATCTGTCCTTCTCTTCGACTTCACTTCCACCCATCTGAGCCAAAGCTAAAATTAATATACCAAAAGGTGCTAGCTAAGTTTAAAAAGTACAAGTAATTAAGTACAAGGTTTGTTTAAAAGCAAGAGGCTACACTGTAGGTGGTATTAAAAGATAGGTTGGTTAAGTTAAAGTTAAGATTGGTCAGAAAAAAAAATTTATTAATTTGGTTTAAAGTAAAAATTAAGCTTGAAATATATCAACCATTTACCTATGCCTAAATAACTAGTGAGAATAAGTTACTAAATTTTAAGAAATACTGCAACTCACATTTTCAAATATTATAGAAATAGGCTTAGGTAGCAGTTGGTTGCAAGGACTGCTTGGCTCAGACCTGCACATTAGAAACATGCTACTTCGAAAAAGTTTTACATTTGAGTAAAAGAGACAGATTAAGGAAAATTTAGAAAACTAAAAAAATTTAGATAACGTCTACCCCCTTAAAAAAAAACTTAAAACTAGGACTTAGCTCTCATAGTTGTGTAGAATTCTTCCGCTCCCACCGGCAAGCCTAGCCTTCCATTTCAAACCACGATCTGCTACCAATTTGCGACGTAATTCGTACACCGAATTTGGAACGACTGGGTCCTAAATATTAAACGAGGTCGTGAAACGTTGATTGGAAGGTAGGGCCCACGATATTAACACCAAAACACCGAGCCGGTTCGTCGAGGGAACGGGCAGCCAGCTTTGATCATAAACTCCGACCACAGAAACTCCAAGATGTCCTCGCCCTACGGACGCCAGAAGAGAAGAGAGCAAGAAACCTAATTCCAGATATCCAGAAAACCTGAAAAACTAGAACCAATCAAACAGGCAGAATTCCACAGAAACATCTAGGAAGAGATAAACCATCAGGAAAAACAGACGACTCGACCAGCTGTAGGGAAACAGCTCCCGGTCCGTCCAACGGCCAACAAAATAAAGTGGCAAACGCCACAATACTCAGATCTCGTTTACCAGGCGGCCCGTCTCCTGATTTTACATCTGGAACAGCGAACGTTTCATTATCCTTAGAAACTGAAAATTTAATATTCTTACAGTGCCTTTTCGTAAAATTAGTACAGTTCTGTTACCGAGTCAATTTATAACGAGATATTTAGCTCAGCACTGTGTATATTATTGTTTAAGTTATGCTATCATATTATAAAGTACTTATTCTGTATTAATATTACTAATATCAATACCTACCAAAACTCACATCTCGTTTACCAGGCGGCCCGTCTCCTGATTGCCCATCTGAAAAAGCGAAAATTTCATTATCCTCAGAAACTGAAAATTAAATATTCATACAGTGCCTTTTCGTTAAAATTAGTACAGTTCTGTTACCGAGTCAATTTACAACGAGATATTTAGCTCTGCACTGTATATGTTATTGTTGAAATTATGCTATCATATTACAAGTACATAACCTGTAGTAATATTACTAATTTGAATACCTACGAAAACTCACATCTCGTTTACCAGGTGGCCCGTCTCCTGATTGTACATCTGGAACCGCGAACGTTTCATTATCCTCAGAAACTGACAATTTAATATTCCTACAGTGCCTTTTCGTTAAATTAGTAGAGTTTTTTTTAACAAGTCAATTTATAACGAGATATTTAGCTCTGCACTGTGTATATTATTGTTTAAGTTATGCTATTATATTATAAAGTACTTATTCTGTATTAACTTTACTAATTTGAATATCTAAAAATACTCACATCTCGTTTACCAGGCGGGCCGTCTCCTGATTGCCCATCTGGAAAAGCGAAAATATCATTATCCTCAGAAACTGAAAATGTAACACTCTAACAGCTCCTTTTCGTAAAATTTTGTTCAGTTCTTTTAACTAGTCAATTTTTAAGGACATATTACGATCTGCTCTGAGTATATTATGGTTTAGGATATGCTATCATATATTATAAAGTACTTGTTCTGTATTAATATTAATAATTTGAATACCTACCAAAACTCACATCTCGTTTACCATGCGGCCCGTCTCCTGATTGCCTATCTGGAAAAGCAAACATTTCATTATCCTCAGAAACTGAAAATATAATTTTCTTACAGTGCCTTTTCGCAAAATTATGTTCAGTTCTGTTACCGAGTCAATTTATAACGAGATGTTTAGCTCAGCACTGTGTATATTATTGTCTAAGTTATGCTATCATATTATAAAGTACTTATTCTGTATTAATATTACTAATTTGAATATCTAAAAATACTCACATCTCGTTTACCAGGCGGGCCGTCTCCTGATTGTACATCTGGAACAGCGAACGTTTCATTATCTTCAGAAACTGTAAATTTAATATACTTACAGTGCCTTTTCGTAAAATTAGTACAGTTCTGTTACCGAGTCAATTTACAACGAGATATTTAGCTCAGCACTGTGTATATTATTGTTTAAGTTATGCTATCATATTATAAAGTACTTATTCTGTATTAATACTACTAATTTCAATACCTACCAAAAACTCACATCTCGTTTACCAGGCGGCCCGTCTCCTGATTGCCCATCTGAAAAAGCGAAAATTTCATTATCCTCAGAAACTTTAAATTTAATATTCATACAGCGCCTTTTCGTAAAATTAGTACATTTCTGTTACCGAGTCAATTTACAACGAGATATTTAGCTCTGCACTGTATATGTTATTGTTGAAATTATGCTATCATATTACAAGTACATAACCTGTAGTAATATTACTAATTTGAATACCTACGAAAACTCACATCTCGTTTACCAGGTGGCCCGTCTCCTGATTGTACATCTGGAACCGCGAACGTTTCATTATCCTCAGAAACTGACAATTTAATATTCCTACAGTGCCTTTTCGTTAAATTAGTAGAGTTTTTTTAACAAGTCAATTTATAACGAGATATTTAGCTCTGCACTGTGTATATTATTGTTTAAGTTATGCTATTATATTATAAAGTACTTATTCTGTATTAACTTTACTAATTTGAATATCTAAAAATACTCACATCTCGTTTACCAGGCGGGCCGTCTCCTGATTGCCCATCTGGAAAAGCGAAAATATCATTATCCTCAGAAACTGAAAATGTAACACTCTAACAGCTCCTTTTCGTAAAATTTTGTTCAGTTCTTTTAACTAGTCAATTTTTAAGGACATATTACGATCTGCTCTGAGTATATTATGGTTTTAGGATATGCTATCATATATTATAAAGTACTTGTTCTGTATTAATATTAATAATTTGAATACCTACCAAAACTCACATCTCGTTTACCATGCGGCCCGTCTCCTGATTGCCTATCTGGAAAAGCAAACATTTCATTATCCTCAGAAACTGAAAATATAATTTTCTTACAGTGCCTTTTCGCAAAATTATGTTCAGTTCTGTTACCGAGTCAATTTATAACGAGATGTTTAGCTCAGCACTGTGTATATTATTGTCTAAGTTATGCTATCATATTATAAAGTACTTATTCTGTATTAATATTACTAATTTGAATATCTAAAAATACTCACATCTCGTTTACCAGGCGGGCCGTCTCCTGATTGCCTATCTGGAAAAGCAAACATTTCATTATCCTCAGAAACTGAAAATATAATTTTCTTACAGTGCCTTTTCGCAAAATTATGTTCAGTTCTGTTTACCGAGTCAATTTATAACGAGATGTTTAGCTCAGCACTGTGTATATTATTGTCTAAGTTATGCTATCATATTATAAAGTACTTATTCTGTATTAATATTACTAATTTGAATATCTAAAAATACTCACATCTCGTTTACCAGGCGGGCCGTCTCCTGATTGTACATCTGGAACAGCGAACGTTTCATTATCTTCAGAAACTGTAAATTTAATATACTTACAGTGCCTTTTCGTAAAATTAGTACAGTTCTGTTACCGAGTCAATTTACAACGAGATATTTAGCTCAGCACTGTGTATATTATTGTTTAAGTTATGCTATCATATTATAAAGTACTTATTCTGTATTAATACTACTAATTTCAATACCTACCAAAACTCACATCTCGTTTACCAGGCGGCCCGTCTCCTGATTGCCCATCTGAAAAAGCGAAAATTTCATTATCCTCAGAAACTTTAAATTTAATATTCATACAGCGCCTTTTCGTAAAATTAGTACATTTCTGTTAACAAGTCAATTTTTAAGGATATATTTAGCTCAGCACTGTGTATATTATTGTTTAAGTTATGCTATTATATTATAAAGTACTTATTCTGTATTAATATTACTAATTTGAATATCTAAAAATACTCACATCTCGTTTACCAGACGGGCCGTCTCCTGATTGTACATCTGGAACAGCGAACGTTTCATTATCCTCAGAAACTGTAAATTTAATATCCTTACAGCGCCCTTTCGTAAATTTTTGTTCAGTTCTTTTAACAAGACATTTTTTAAAGAGATATTTAGCTCTGCACTGTGTATGTTATTGTTGAAATTATGCTATCATATTATAAAGTTCTTAGTCTCTAGTAATATTACTAACTTGAATACCTACCAAAACTTACATCTCTTTTAGCAGGCGGCCCGTCTCCTGATTGCCCATCTGGAAAAGCGAAAATATCATTATCCTCAGAAACTGAAAATGTAACACTCTAACAGCTCCTTTTCGTAAAATTTTGTTCAGTTCTTTTAACTAGACATTTTTAAAGAGATATTTAGCTCTACCCTGTGTATATGATAGTTGGAATTATGATATCATATTATAAAGTACTTAGTCTGTAGTAATATAACTAATTTGAATACCTACCAAACCTCACATCTCTTTTACCAGGCGGCCCGTCTCCTGATTGCCCATCTTGGAAGGCGAACATTTCATTATCCTCAGCTGGTAGTTTGAGAGGATGGGATAACCTCTATCAGGACCATGCCGAGACTCACGAATGGCAATATAGACCACATTTTTGTTTCACTGCAACATACAGATGTATGTCGTAAGTAACATAACGGGAGTAGAAACAGAGGAAACAGGTCTGCGGTTGATGAGGCTTATTACTAACACAGTATACCACATCATGGTTTCATTGCGACACAGAGATATACGTCAATAATTTCAAAATGGGAAAATGGGAGAAGTTGGAGCTGGAAAATGCTCTCAGCTTGTTAACGCTCTCATATCACTCCATAAAAATAACTTTAATTTAAAATTATGAAAAATCTTTCTTTTGCAATAATAATGGTGCAATAAGTGGGCCGTTTTTGTAAATATCTTCTAACATTCTTACTATAAACTGAAAAAATATACAAGGAATCAATAGTGTATAATTTATATTTTTCTAACACCAATCATTCTGGTTCAATTTCAAAAGCTGTATTTATGTACCCTTCAGAACTATCAGAAGCTCTGGTGTGCCAATTTAAAAGTTGAATGGCATCAGATGACCTGTACCATGCTACAAATGCCAGACCAGAAATATTGTTTACTCTAGAAATTACCAATACAAAATTGAAAATAGGCATGGTGTTGGATAATCATGAAAATATTTTTATGTGTGTAACATATCTAACATTTCACTTTAACTTTTGCATTCACTCACTTCGAGATATATCGAAAAAAATGATGTGTTTAGCTTTTTCTTATTAAGTGATGTTTGAAACACACACACACACACACACACACACACACATATATATATATATATATATATATATATATATATATATATATATATATATATATATATACTTTTTTTAATGGAGTCTTGTATTTATTCAAACAATATTTTTAACAACTTAATAATGTGATTAGTTGCAAATTTAGGCATCAAGCTAACAAATATAATTAATCATATAGTTTAAGGCACTTTAGGCTTACGCCTCAACACTAAAACCATCTACTACCCTTTATAAGCATGTACAGGAATCTCTAATTCTGAAAGGATGTCTTTTTTTAATATAAGCCCTCCAAAGTTTTCTGGTAAACTGGTAGTTCTAATTAATTTAAACCCTGTTTACAGTAACAAGTAATAAAAGTAAAGTGGTAAATTTATAAATATTATATATAAATATTAACTTACCCAAAGTCTGGAACTGTATTTGATAATGAACGATAGAACGATTTTTCTCTGCTTTATATACACAGATTGCACCTGTTTGTTTAGTTCATAATTATCTATGTCCCATTTTTTTCAGTTTATCATCATTTATTCTCTATTTAAATATCTTACTACTAAAAAGCTATTGAAAGAATAATTACTACTAAAAGTTGTTCCAGATCGTTAAGTTTTTTGTTTTTCAATTGCGATCATGTGATTAATAGTTTTGTGATAAATTACATTGCGCCTTGTCGATATTTATAATATTAAAATTATAACGATGTTCATGTAGGCAGAACGCTTAATGTGAGGATTAAATTAATCATACGTGTAAACATTTATTACTGAAACAGGTCCACATATATTTTTAATAGTCAAGGTTACATTAAATTTAAAATGTAATACTTTGAAATTGAATAAGTTTTATAGTATCTATTCAACGTACTTTCGTAAGGATAACAGAGCCTGTATTATTCTCCCTAGTAAAAATACAAGAGAAAATTTCACTAAATTCCACACTAAATCGAGTAGTCGATAGCTAAATGAACCAAATATATAAGTTACCCTATTCATCCAAACCCCCATATATTGGTATAGTTTTATGGCGGGCTAGAATAGGGACCTGTTTAAACCTATTTTTATATTCTTACATTCTCCAACAAAAATTAATCGCTTATCCAAAATTTTTTCTTGCAAACCGACATATCTTATTTTTTAGATTTAATATATTTTATGTCCTTATAAATGATTAAGTATTAATTAAGATTTACATGCCACTAGCCTGTATAAAGACTGATTCGCAATGACTACTTGTTCTATCTGTTACCACTCTATTATATTTAGGGTGGCCCATAAGTCAGTTGTCAGAAATGAAAATACAAAGTTGCCAGAAAAGTAAAAATACTTTATTTGTACAAAGTACAGTATTAATAATTTAATTATTATTAGTTATTTTTAATTATTATTTTAAAGAGTATCTAACCTACAATAGGTGCTCAAAGTGGCTTCCACGTTGTTCTATATAAACATCTTTTCAACACTGAATTACCAATCCGTTCACTAATGTTCAGGGACTGTAGGTTTTCAAATTCTGATTCTATACGTTCCTTCAAATGATCAACGTCACAATTCTTGACGGAATAAACATCATTTTTGAGAATACCCTAGACTTAAAAATCCATGGGCGTAAAATCTGGGATCTTGGAGGCCATTCAATATTGCCCCGTCTGCCAATCGATTCATTGAAGTTTTCATCCAGAAAGTCTCACAATAACTTCATCTTGTTGCCATATGAAACTTTACTTAACCGGGTGGACATTTTCAAATAGTGGATTGTTTTCTAGTTCAATAAGCACTTCATAAAGAATTTCTCGGTAATTTTGAGCATTGACAGTCCCATTAAAAAATACGACCCGATTAGCCCACCGCTGAATATCCCTGCCCATACACTCACGCCAGGAGCGTTCAGTTTTGTCTCCATCACCACATGTGGATTAGTAGAATCCCAATAAACACAGCAATGTGGATTCACTCTGCCATTCACTTTAAAAGTAGCTTAATCGCTCCAAAGAATGCATTTTGAAAACATTGGATCAGCTTCAGCTCGGATTGTGTACCATTCGCTGAATTCCAAACGCCTGTCGGGATCATCTTCATTTAGGCCTTGAAGTAAAGTAGGCCTACATGCTCTCAATTTCAAAGTTTTCTGGATACTTTGTAGACTTTTTCTTGGTAATCCATATTCCTTGGACGCTTTCCTTTGAGATTTAGTAGGCGATTGCACAAACAATTGCGCAAAAACATTAAGATTCTCTTCTTTAGTTACAGACACTGGCCTACCTGAACGAGAAAAGCTCCGCCACTGACCCAGTTTCTGCGAACCTTACATTTAATTTCCGAATACTTTGTCGATATGGAGATCTAACGTTTTGAAAACGATCCACAAACGAATCACACACACCAATGTAATTACGATCATATTTCCACCATGATTTTAACACAAATACAAGCTGTACTGTACTTACCTTCCTATCCATCGTTGACTAAACAACATACCATAACAGAACCTCAAACTGCTATTGTAAAGTAACTTAGAGTAACTGCTGTCAGGTTAACAACTGTAGTCAAGTCCACAACAACTAGAAATAATATAACCCAAAATTATGATAAATAAACTAGCCGTTACCCGAGGCTTCGCACACAATTGACTTGGGTTTTTAACGGGTATGAGCGCAGGTTTGAGGGAATTATATTTCCGACGCCAACTCTGTGTTTTGTTTAAATGGTTTAAACGATCAATAAAATTTGTCAAGAAATGTATATTTATGGCCACTGTAATGGACTCCTGTCTTAGGTTTTGCTCTATTAATTTTTTTAAACTGCATTAGCCTTATTTAACTTTGTTTATATTGAATTATATAAAGTACTTGCTCCGCATAATTATGAGATTAGAAAATCTTAAAAAAATTCTTCATTGGTTGCCTGGTTTATAAATAATGTCTTTATAAAACTCATCATCATTGGGGTTTTTTAAGTAAACAGGAAGCTCTTACAAAGTTGTAGCGGATATGAGGATAAATAATATTTAGCAGACATGAGGATAGGTCATATGTAGAGTATATGAGGATAATTAATATTTAGCGGATATTGGAAGAAATAACATTAACCAAATTGTATTACTTATGCACTATTATTGATATCATGAGGTACTTAAACTATTAAAGATTGGCCGTCAGACATTGTTACTAGTAGCGTTGATTCTCAACATCGTTGGGGTACTTGAATAATATTTGAAAATAATTCGATTATTTACAGAAATATTTAACTTGTATTATTAAAAAGACTTATGAAAGTTGTAACAAATCGTTCTTTTATTTTGAAGTGGAGGAATTGCTATTCATTTAATAACCAATATTATTCGTGAGTGCCTTAAAGAACGTAATATTTTTTTGGTGTGCGTATAACATTGCATGTATCCAATTGACATCCAAAACTTCATCTTAGGTCGCACGAGAAACACTTTACACTGTAGACTTTCGAGCAATAAGATTGAATTTGTACAATATTCCTTTTGGAAATTTTAAATATTGTAGGAATTAATTATTGTTTATTTACAAAATTATTACATGAAACCTCTTTGTGAAACCAACACTTGAGTTACAAAAAGATAAAGTATGACGGTTTGAGAACGTTTAACTCCAAAATCGAATGTTTTAAACTTTAAAAAGCCCTAATTTAAAAAAGAATCTAAATATTATAAAATTCTATGATATGGAAACACTACGTGACAGCAAAGCGTGTAGCCAAAGTTGGTTTGTACCAAATCTGAAACTAGGATATATACAAAAAGAAACATATTTACGCAATGATACTATTGTGAAACAATAATAATATCAAATTTAGTCTATGTCAACCATGTTAGATTATTCTTGAAATAAATGGGAGTAAAATGTAAACTTTATGTATAAAGATTTTTATTTTCAACAAAAAATTTCGGGACGTCGTCGTTACATAATTAATGCTTTTAAATTTTACAAATGTGTTTTTCAACTTGCATACATATAACCCAAACTTCGATGTCACACTGTAATGTAAACATTTTTTGCCTCATGGAAAAGCAATCCAATTTGAACAAACGATGCCCACTGTGTGGGAAGCTTATAGTGGCCATAAATAAATTATAGACAACAGCTAATCCCCTCAGATAGTTGTACTGCGTACACACTCTTAGTTCTGATCTTAAATAAAAATATGTTAGTTTGCAGTGATTTAACTCCGCCTAATTACAAAGCCTATCTTATTATTTTGTTATCATAATATTTATTATATTGTGTTATTATGAATAGTACTATATTCAAAATACCTGATATTATTGTGCAACTATTTTGGTATAGATTAAACTAGGAGGTATTGATTATTTGTAGAAGATAATCAAGGTGTATATCACATAAACAAATCATTGAATATTAAGTAAACCTTATAATATTAGAACTTCACTTCGTTAGTTACAGTATTAGTTTTTTTATATCCCACTGAAGCCTCTGATTTTGTGATGTGTCATTGTAATCCTTGTACTTGTGTTTTGTGGTAGGGACTTGCATCCTGTGCAGTGACAACGCCTGGACTGGACTCTAAGGGCCTTTTGGCTATGTTTCATCACTTTTCCTTCCCTTCTGTACGTCTTTCTGTTAAATCTATGTTTTTACGCATTAATACCTCCCCCACCAGATGAAAAGTATAGATTCCATTACTTGAAACTTTGCGTGTTATACCTTATATAATCTATAATGATGGCAAATGTCCGAAATCGTGTTATTCTGTGAAACCTTCCATCGTCAGTAACAAACTTTAAACAAAGAAAAAAATGGGTTATTATCAATATTGCTCGTTAGTTACAGTATTAGTGTTCTGATCAATATTACACAATGCATCAATAATTAATCGCAGAGTCACAAACATCTACAGGTTTAGAAATATACACCTATTGAATTGTTTGTGATCCGTATAAATAAATTCATTACATTCGGATTAGAGTTAGTAAAGCCTATAACTCGGGGGAATAGACAAAAAATGTATTTCTGACTGTCTGTCTGTCCGCACGTAAAGACACGTACACTTCATATACTTCATGAAGTTTAATTTCTATATAGGCACATGGAGTTTGTGATTGTTCATTTCACTCAATGGGATTTGGTTTAGCGTCAGCGAACAAGTTTTGCCCCATTTTATTTGTAGGTAACTATAATAACAACGACGTAATCACAGAAATAAATAAATTTGTAGAGTGCTGAGCACACAAATAAGATAGGTTAAAATGTAAATATGTGCAAACTATTCGCAAGATATTTGGAAAAAGGTTTCATTGCAGACTATATAATGAGAATAAAACTTAATATCTGCATAGACAAGAATGCAGATACCCATAGTTTGTTGGGAAACTATGGGTATCGGGTGGATTATGTTGGGGCTCATTCAGTAGACTGTCCTACTTTCTTTATCTTCGGGAAGGATGTAAGAGTTAATTATAGGTATTAATTGTCCGTCTGTCTATTTAAGGCTGTTACCTCAATGAAGCCTGTGTAATTAATGAAGCCTGTTATCTCTAATAAGATTGATAACTCAATGAAGCCTGTTATCTCTATGAAGCTTGTTACCTAAATGAAGCCTGTTTCCTTAATGAAGCCTGTTATCTCTATTAAGCTTGTTACCTCAATGAAGCCTATCTCTATGAAGTTTGTTATCTCAATGAAGCCTGTTTCTTCAATGAAGCTTGTTATCTCTATTAAGCTTGTTACCTCAATGAAGTATGTTTCCTTAATGAAGCCTGTTATCTCTATGAAGCTTATTACCTCAATGAAGCCTGTTTCCTTAATGAAGCCGGTTTATCACTAATAAGCTTGTCACCTCAATGAAGCTTATTATCTCTATGAAGCTTGTTACTTCAATGAAGCTTGTTTCCTAAATGAAGCCTGTTATTTCTAGTAAGCTTGTTACCTCAATGAAGCCTGTTATCTCTATTAAGCTTGTTACCTCAATGAAGCCTGTTTCCTTAATGAAGCCTGTTATCTCTATTAAGCTTGTTACCTCAATGAGGCTTGTCATCTCTATGGAGGTTGTTACCTCAATGAAGCCTGTTTCCTTAATGAAGTCTGTTATCTCTATTAAGCTTGTTACCTCAATGAAGTCTGTTTCCTTAATGAAGCCTGTTACCTCAAAGAAGCTTGTTATCTCTATGAAGCTAGTTACCTAAGTGAAGCCTGTTTAAATAATGAAGCCTGTTCCCTTAATGATGTGTTTCCTTAATAAAGCCTCTTATCTCTATTAAGATTGATACCTTAATGAAGCCTGTTTTCTTTAATGAAGCCTGTTATCTCTATTAAGCTTGTTACCTCAATGAAGCCCTGGTTTCCTTAATGAAGCCTGTTATCTCTATTAAACTTGTTACATCAATGAAGCTTGTTATCTCTAAAAAGGTTGTTACCTAAGTGAAGCCTGTTTCCTTAATGAAGCCTGTCATCTCTATGAAGCTTGTTACCTCAATGAAGCCTGTTTCCCTAATGAAGCCTGTATTCTCTATTAAACTTGTTACCTAATTGAAGCATGTTATCTCTATTAAGCTTGTTACCTCAATGAAGCCTGTTATCTCTATGAAGCTAGTTACCTAAATTAAACCTGTTTCCTTAATGAAGCCTGTTATCTCTATTAAACTTGTTACATCAATGAAGCTTGTTATCTCTAAAAAGGTTGTTACCTCAATGAAGCCTGTTTCCATAATGAAGCCTGTTATTTCTAGTAAGCTTGTTACCCTCAATGAAGCCTGTTATCTCTATGAAGCTATTTACCTAAGTGAAGCCTGTTTCCTTAATGAAGCCTGTCATCTCTATGAAGCTTGTGACCTCAATGAAGCCTGTTTCCCTTAATGAAGCCTGTATTCTCTATTAAACCTGTTACCTAATTGAAGCATGTTATCTCTATTAAGCTTGTTACCTCAATGAAGCCTGTTATCTCTATGAAGCTAGTTACCTAAATTAAGCCTGTTTCCTTAATGAAGCCTGTTATATCTATGAAGCTTGTTACCTAAATGAAACCTGTTTCCTTAATAAGGCCTGTTTATCTCTATTAAGCTTGTTACCTCAATGAGGCCTGTTTTCCTTAATGAAGCCTGTTATCTATATTAAACTTGTTACCTCAATGAAGCCTGTTATCTCTATGCTAAAAAGCGCTTCAGACGAGTTTTTTAACGCCTTAAACGTTTGTACGTTTTTCATGGAATCAGGCAAAACTTTTGATGAAACGGACACCTGCCTGCGAGGTCAGGTGTTCATAAACCACCGTTCTGCGTCGCCCAGTACGGTAGTTGTCTCTGCCTCTCGTTTCATATTCATGCACGTCACGGCCCCTAATCAGGGCACATTTTGACTTACAGAATAAAACTGCCTCCAAGATATAGAGACATGGCAGAGTCAACAGCTGCAATCTTTTGAAAGCTGGTCTGCACGACTCTCTGAAGTTCATGTTGGCGATTGTTCTGATCGCTTTCTTTAGAAGCCTGAAAACTCTCAAAATTTGATTGTTTGAACAAGCTCCCCACAAAATCACACCGTAGTAAAGATGTGAGTAAATGTTCTAGTCCAATGGATTTTATATATTATGTACAGTCAAATAACCGCAAACTATTTGAAAATTAGTTACACTGAAATTTTAACCTCAAGCTCTAGTCAATTAAAAATAAAAAATTTTAATGGCTTATTATTACATAAGCTTGTTTTCATTAAACCACTATAAAATTTCTGTGGAATCTTATTGTGATGTAATGTTCTTCAATTAGAGTGATCAAATTGAAACCAAAATCTACGAAGGTCCTTTTGTTGCAGATAGTATACTAGTTAGCAATTACATCTCATATGGAATAGTTGTCCGGGGTATTGTCTCCAAACAATAATACTTTATCAAATACACCAAAATCAAAGTCGGGCAACATTCAATTTCCCTCTAGTATGTATGAAGAGGTAATCAGACAATAAGACTTGGTTTAATGTCAGTGGTGGTCATAACGTAATCAATGGAAGGTCAAAACCGAAATAAAAAATGTTGAAAAATACACAGCAGTGTATAGATTAACGATATTGATTATCCAGGAAAACAACAAAGGACATTTATTAAGTTTTTTATAATTTCCAAAATTTTGTTCATGAAAGTTGCTAACTCTCAAAATATCAGTGAAGCATCACGAAAGACAATAAGTAGTGGCCTGAAGTTTGACATGGATCAGGGTTTTTTTTCATATTTCAGTTTTATATTCAACACCCAGGAGGTCCGAGAATCTCCACCAGGATTACCATAACCAGTCCCAGGACTAGGATTTCTAAATGAGTTATTTTATTATTTAGAAGTAATTTTAGTTTCTGCTATCTATAGTTTTAGTCAGTTACATTTTCTTGACATTAAAACAGCACAAATCAGTAGAACAGTTCATATGGAATGAATGATATTGCGTTTAAAATTAAATAAATTTGAATCCTTTAGAGAATTCCGTAACAAGTTTAGTTCTCATTTCATGAAAATAATCAGATGTCAAATAACGCATGTTTGTTTTTTTTCAACAGAAATACGTGTGATTTTGGACTTTATTAATCCTTTTGTACCACAAGTTTACAAAAAGAATCAGTTAAAAATTTCTTTTTTTAAAATACTTGCTCAAATCTTTTTCACTAGTCCATACATGTTTGATAACAAGCGTTAAGATTCCTAAGATAATTATTGTTTTATAGAGGTCTAACAGATATTGTTCTGGCATTTTATAGCAGGGTAAATATTGGCAATAATTTGAAATTAGTGAATGCTACTTAACAGGATTACAATTCTGAAAACTTAATGACGATTAATTGTTGAAACCCAATAATGTCTGAAAACGGAATAGTATACGTTTAAGAAGAAATATGGTCTGTAAGTTTTACGTCATTAAATTAGTTAATGAGATTATCACCAGAGCTGTCTTTCACCTTAAAAGATAAAACGAATGAATAATTAAAATGATATACTTATAGGAACACCTTATTAGATTATATTATCACTTTTATATATTTAATTTCACTACAAGCAATCGTATGGTTCTTCTTCGTATCAAAATGTAATTAAGCACTGTGGAGGGCACATATTTCAATTATAGACAGGTTATGTTGTTTTTTAAACCAAGATGTGCCAGCATTTTTTTGACCACAATGGTTCTTTGCTTCAAATACAGTACTGAGAATATTTATTTCGAATATTTGTAACAACACATAGTTTAAAATGTGAAAGTGTAATTTTGGAAAAGCAAGACAGTATTAGTGGTTTGTTTTTACACTTAATGTTTCTAACGTCCTCAGCTTTATGTAATGAAAATAGGGATTGGGCATTTTTGTAGTTATAGGATTCTGTTATTGGATTGTTACTTGGATTTCATTGATTGTGTACGACACATGTTAGACAACAGTATAACTCATGTTATTACTTTTGATAATAGGTTAAACATCACTTACCGTTACTGAAAATCATGTAAATATCATTATAATGAGGCAAGTATTAACCTCGTTTGGAAGAAATACATGCACGTGTACATCCCTGAGAGTGCTTATAATCTTCTTCACATTCTTACATTTAACATATTTAACTTAACCAACAAGTATTAGGATACATTTGTTTAATAGTATTCGTATTCCACATTTAAGAAAGGAACAGCTGTACAACCATGTACAACTTTTCGCCAGCTGAAGTAAACATCGTTTTTTATCGTAAGAGATACTGCCCCAATACTAGTATATTAAGCTTGTTTTTCAGAAAGTCTTTTTAGTTTGTACAAACAATATGCTTTTTAAAGTGAATTACTTTATCATCACTAAGTTTCTTTAATGTATCTTTGTATAATATCCGGTCAGAAAGACCCAAAGATATGTTAGATCCGGCTTGGCGGACCGCAATTATTCGAAGGACCAATAAAATGTCTAATATTTAAAACTCATACTTCGATAGCTGAGCAGGTGGAGCCCATACTGTACATTGATTTTCTAAGGAATAACTCTTAGTCGTTTGAGAAAAATAAAAATACGAATGAGATCACAAAACATAATATTAGAAAAAAGGGCACACAATTAGAGCAAAATACAAGTGTTAAAATGATTTTCTTCTTCTGTTAAATTGTCCAAAAATGTCCGAATTAGTTGAGGATTTTTAAGTCTTGGTTGAAAAGAAGATTGTCTTTAGTTGCGAAGGACCATAATAAGAATGATGAAACACTGTTACCTTGCACCGTCCATTGTCTGATACCTCGACACACATGAAGTTGGGTTGATTGTAGTTCGACCTGGGTTGATTCCAAGGAACGTTGCGCTGGTGGAGTCCTTGCTGAGGGATGAAGATTCCACCATGAAGATTCCACCTTCACTTGACACTGTTTTCGGTTCACTCACGAACGTTGCGACAAAGTTACTTTTGGCTCGTTAACCAAATAATGTCCGGCTCGAAGGGACTGTTAACTGCCATAGAACGGCTTGCGGTTCACAAGAGACAAGACAAAGGGACACGGCCCCGAACTTGGTTAGAGCTGGTGTTGACGTACAACCTAGCGAAACGGAGTCTTTGGAAGAACTGGAGAGATGCCTTGGGGAGCTTTTCTTGTCCGCGTCCAGGACGCCTGATTGGTCGGCAGAAGTCACCTCATACCACGTGACGATCGGACCACTATAGATTTGGAAAGCAGGTGTGTGTGTGTGTGTGTGTGTGTGTGTGTGTGTGTGTGTGTGTGTGTGTGTGTGTGTACAAAGATAAGTGGAAATAGATGGCTTATAATAAAAATGGTATCGGACGATGGTGGGCAAAGAGCAGTTCTAAATAACATACAATTCTAATTATTAGTAAAAAGTATATTAAAGCATAAAATTTGATTAATCGATATGACTAAATATGAAAAACCTAACATTTCCCGCCTCCTTGAAACATTATAAGGTTTCATGAGAAAAAAAATAAAAATATAATCTTGGCTATGGAATAAGATACATATGGTAATAACACACTTAGTCTAAAGTTGATAAAACCAAATATATAAAACATAGTTAACACAAAGTTACAAACAAAACTCTTGAAAACAAAACTGTTTATTTACATTTGTCATTCCATAGGAAGTGGAAAGACAACTGGTCTAGTGAGAACACCATTAATTGTTTTTAAGGTGATCACTCTTACTATTCCATCTGCACCAGGATGCGTTTTTGATGACACGTCCCATTGGCCAGGTTAAAGGTGGTGACGGAGCTTGGATGAGCACTAGGTCGCCCACTTGTATGTTAGGCTGTGGTGATGTCTACTTGGAGCGCTGCTGCAGCGAATGAAGATATTCTAGATGCCATCGCTTCCAAATCCTCTGATGGAAGGCCTGTACCAAGTGCCAATGGCGTAGTCTGTTGGTCGGAGTGTTGTGGTGGTCAGCTTCCGGTAGAGCGGCAAGCGGAGTCCCAATCAAAAAATGACCTGGAGTCAAGGCTGATAGGTCTGATGGATCAGCGCTGAGTGGAGTTTAACGGCTTTGAGTTAAGCATGGCTTCAACCTGAACCGTTAACATCATGAATTCAGGAAGAGTTAAGATTGTTTCTCCCATTACTCTTCGGAGATGGTGTTTAGCACTTTTTACGGCACTTTCCCAGAGTCCGCCTTGATGAGGGGCAGCTGGAGGATAAAAAACGAAAGTCTATGCCCTTTAAACTAGCAAAATGTGAAATTTTGTCCATAGCCGTTGAGGCTTTTCACGGTTTCACTTAATATTTTTTTTCAAAGATGATTCTGCACCAATGAAGTTAGTTCCGCAGTCTGAATAGATTGTTGAGCACAGACCGCGTCGTGATACAAAACGGGTTAATGCTGCTAAAAAACCTTCGGTGGTTAAATCTGTCACTAACTCAATGTGCACAGCCTTGGTTACCATGCATATAAAAGTACACAAATAGACTTTTATTTGTCTAAGAGCTTTAAGATGATGCACTCGCGCACAAAAGGATCCGGCGTAGTCTACTCCTGTAGACTGAAGTGGCCTTGAGGGTGTAACCCGAGAGGCAGGTAGGTCACCCATCAGTGGTGTTCTATTTCTAGGCTTGTGACGAAAGCACGTAGTACATTTGAAAATACGTGAACGTATGGCACTTGCGAGCAGAGATGATCCATATCTCTTGTGAGAGAAGAGCCTGAGTCAGCTGTGGTCCGGAATGCAGGTGTATCCGGTGGTAGTAATCGATAATCAAGTTTACTACTGGGTGTTGTTTTGGTAGTAGCACGGGGTGTCGCGACTCATAGTTTAGATGGCTATTTTTTAGCCGGCCGCCTACGCGAATAACATCCGCCTCATCGATGAAAGGCTGCAATTTCCGGATTGCGTTGTTACACTGCTCATTCTTTTTTAACAACAAATATTCTGAAGAAAAAGCTGTTTGCTGTACAAGCTTAAAGATTTTTTGTTTAGCTGTTTTCAATTTAATAACAGACAATAGTTTTGATTTGTCAGTTGAAGATCCATTTTTACAATTGTTGATGAATCTTAAAATATAGGCCATAATTCTGACCAATTTATTCCAAGAGGAAAATTTGGTGAATATTTCCCAATGTTCAACAATAGAGCTTTGTAATACGCTCAGAGGAGTCTCTTTAGTTTCTCTCTCGATTTCCCTTTTATCTTCAAAGAAGGTGAAATGAGGCCAAGTTTGTCGGTCCAGTTTTAGCCACTGGGGACCTTCGAACTATAGTGTATGGTTTTTCAATTGTGATGCTAATAGGCCACGTGATCCGACGTCACTCGGATTGTCGCTTGATGTAACATAATTCCAAAAACCGTGACGGAAATGTGTTCTGAATTTCTGCCACTCTATTTGCTACATATGTTTTCAACTGATACGGTGGTGTTTTTTATCCAGTGTAGAGCTACGGTTGAGTCACTCCATAACATGACATGATTGAAAGTAATATTGCTGAATTGTTGAATGCAATAAGTAGCTAATTTTGACAGCAGATGTGCTGCGCAGAGTTCAAGGCGTGGTATTGTGATCTTCTTTAATGGAGATACTCTAGTTTTCGACATGACTTGTCTTATCACTGGGGCCTCATTCATTTGGTTACACTTGATAGAAATGACGGCTGCGACGCCTTTTTCAGACGCGTCACAAAACCCATGAAGTTCTACGCTGCTGGCGGCGTGGAGGGGAAATACGCGATCGATTTTGATGTCACCCAGATGATCCCGTGTGTCGTTCACAAACAATAGCCATTTTTCAGCTAGTTCAGGTGGCAATTGTTCGTCCCATTGGAGCCCTCGTGTCCAAAGGAGCTGTATAAAACTTTTCGCTACCATTATCAGTGGTGATAAGAAGCCGCACGGGTCATACAATCTGGCTATTAAACTTAACACATGTCTCTTAGTTAAGCTACCTCTCTGATGTTTGAAATTGTAGCGAAAGCAATCTTCAACTGGATCCCAATGGAGTCCTAAAATAGAGAACTGCGTAGATTGTGAGTCCTGCAGAAAGCGAGGCGTCTCACGATGAGTAGCTGGTATTCTGTCCAGAAGTCGGGGTTCGTTCGAAGCCCATTTTCTCAACTCGAATCCTCCCTTCGCCAGTAGCTGGATGAGTTGGTCTTGTAGTTGGATAGCTGATTCTAGTGAAGCACTTCCTGTCACAATGTCATCTATGTAGGTGTGATGCTTTCAATGCGTAGGCTGCGTCCGGGAAGGCGTGTCCTTCGTCCTCTGCTAGCCGCGAGAGTGTCTTGATTGCTAAATATGGAGAACTGTTCATCCCATATGTCACTGTTGTTAGCTTAAAAGTAGATATCTCCTGTTCCGGAGTATCTCGCCACAAAGTTTTGATCTTCAGGATGCACTAAGATCTGTCGATACATTTGTTTTATATCACATGAAAACACTATAGCGTGAGAGCGGAAGTTTATTAAAATACTGGAAATGTCTGGTTGTAGTTTCCTTCCAGTTAGTAGCACGTCGTTCAAGGACAAACCTGAAGTGGTCTTGTTACTTGCGTCAAAAACAGTCCTTAGCTTGGTAGTAGAGCTGCTTTCCTTTATTACTCCGTGGTGGGGTAAATAGTAGTGGGGTTCTTCGGCGTGATGTTTATCCAAAAGTGTCATATGACCTGTTGCTTTGTAGTCTTTCATAAAATTCCTGTACAGTTCAGCGAATTGTGGTTGGGTTTGAAACTTCCTTTCTAAGGATACAAAACGTCTTTCTGCGGCTGCTCGAGATGAGCCTAAACAGCTGGGTTCTGTTTTGAACGGTAATCTAACAACATACCGTCCGTCTCCATTTCGCGTATGAGTACTATCAAAAAGTTCATCACACTATTTTTTCTTCAATGCTTTTGTGATTGATGATAGGCGGTTCCTCTTGAACCCAAAATTTTTGTAATGCTGTGTGAAGCGAGTTGTCGTGAGTAGACAAAAGTGCAATTGAATAGTTACTAACTGGCTCTGTCGAAGTGACACAAGGAGCTGTTTCCCATAAGTATGAAGCCGAACTGAGTGTCGATCAGATGTGGCAGTCCCGGTCCTAAACTATGATTTTCTTGTGTTAAGACAGTGGGTATTATGGTTCCACCAAACAATACATCAATGCCGCAAGGGGTGTCAAAAGTCGGATCCGCTAAGGTGTAATTCTTAACTATACGCGACAACTCTGGACTTATTTTCGCCTTTGGGAGGTTTACAGATGTTTTATCCAAGATGTGGAACTCCTGATCAGGAGCTATGAGCTGACCTGACAAAGTGTTGACTTGAAGAGATAACATGCCACGTGTGTTAGAGGCATGCTGTGATAAACCAGCAATTTGAATGTTTGAATGAATACGTCTTGCTCCTAGCAATGAGGCTGCCTGACACGTTATCAGATTACAAGTACTTCCGGAATCCAGTAATCCGCGGAAAACATGGGACTGTCCATTTTCAGCAGTTAGTTTTCACTAAGATGGTACCTAAGAGTACCATTGACTGTTGTGGCGGATGCACAGGTGGCAGCGTCTTAGTCGTAGACAGCGTGACTGGAGTGGGACTCGTGACGTCAGCTGGAGGGGATGGTCCCACTTCTCTCGACTCTGGTATCGATCGATGATGAGTAGTGTTGTGACGTCGCTCCACAGCTGATTGATGACGTGTCGAGTATTGATTGCTTGCTTCACTTCGCTCAGTCGCGCCTGACTGGAGATGTAGCAATGTGTGATGTCGTTTGCGACACCGTTTACAAGTATGCGATGATTGAACATTGAGGCAAATTATGATCTCTCAAGCACGAGAAGCATTTTCGTTCTCGTTTTACAAGTTGAAACCTTTCAGCTGGTGAAAGCTTTAGAAATGTGGGACAAACATGGATTTTGTGATCAGAGTTACCACAAGCAAAACAACTGCTACTATTTATATTGTGAGCTGTTACTAAAGCGGTGGGTTTGTGTTTGTCTTCAAACCGCGTGACCTTATGAGATCGCTGATTGAAAACTTTAACTGGAGCTTTCTTTGCTGACGAGTGGAGGTCTGCATCTTCACTCATGTTACATTCTGTGTTCAGAAACAAGATTATGTCTTTGACTGTAGGCAAAGTGGTGTGTTTCCTCTTCGTTCGAGGACCTAAAAGATTCTAGACGTTTGCGTAAATCTCCATCTAATTTACGAAGTAACAATGCTGAAAGCAAAGGGTTGGCTTATGTGGTTACGTCACACTCAATGGCCTTCAAAGCCTCACTGTGTTCATGGAAAGTGTTCACGAATGTTCTGAGTCCTCGTACTGACTGACTGCTAACATTGAGTAAATCTATCAAATGATTCAAATGTAGAGTAACCAAGCGTCTTGTTGAGTGATAACGCTGACGTAAGATATTGTACACAATTAGATAATTTGCTGTACTAATGTTGAAATTCGTGATTAAAGCGAGGGGTTCGCCAGAAAGAATCCAGAGCAAATATTGGAATTTGACTACACTTGTTAGGGCGGTGTTGCGATGCACAGTGCTATCATACAAGTTGATAAAGGATACCCACTTGGCGGGGTCGCCAGAGAAGTGGTGAAGCTCTAGGCGCGGCAGATTGATATGTGACAGCGTCGCTAGGGGGTTTGCCGCTCACTGTGTACCGACGGTGTTGACGGCGCTTCCCCAGGAGATATAGCGGACTCTATCAAACCAGAAATCTGAACGAAAAGATCGTTAATTTCGTCTTGATCCGTAGAGAGTCTTTCCACGGACAATTCTTCGGTCGTTGCAACCTCCACGATCCTAGCTAAATTAGCTTCGAAGTCATTCCGTTTTTTGGAAACTTCGCTCAGATAGCTGTTTAACAACATGAACAACATGAGTTAAAGGGATTTCGCTCTTAACTATTTTTTCAACTTCTTTTAGAATTTTGGTAAATCTATTCTTAACTAGCAGCGTCAACCTTTCATAGGTACTGACTTTGATTGGAGCCATGATTGGTTAGTGAATATTTAACTTAAAACATGAAATTACTACAGAAAACTAAATAACCAACTAAATTATAATCAATGACAATTATGAGAAATTAATTAACCCTTGATAATGTAACAATATTTCAAATAAACAATACACAATAAAAATCATCAATCACCTATGATAATTGGTTACACAATATTTCCCAGAGACGTTGTAGTTAAACACTAATACAAGATATTTCAATTTCCTCTCATAATAAATTCTTACTTAATTATTATGACAATCACAAATGAGATACAATAGTTGGCAAAACAATAAATGTTGCAAGTGTAATGCAATGTAGTATATAGACAATGGATGTAAGGTATAAGATGTGTCAATGTTTGTTTACAAACAATGCGTTTAAAATTGTAGTGTGGTATGTAAGAGTAATGAGGGGATGAGTGTTCAAGATGGCCGCGCGTCGCTTGGGGACGCTAACTTTTGGCGCTACAAAAAATACTAGTCTCTTACACAATGGAAACACAATGTCTTATTTTCCAGCACCAAATAAAGTTTATTTCTCCATAGCCTGATGAAAATCCGGCTCGAAGGACCAAAAAGAAATGTATAATATCCGGTCAGAAGGACCCAAAGATATGTTAGATCCGGCTTGGCGAACCGCAATTATTCGAAGGACCAACAAAATGTCTAATATTTAAAAACTCATACTTCGATAGCTGAGCAGGTGGAGCCCATACATTGATTTTCTAAGGAATAACTCTTAGTCGTTTGGGAAAAATAAAAATACGAATGAGATCACAAAACATAATATTAGAAAAAAGGGCACACAATTAGAGCAAAATACAAGTGTTAAAATGATTTTTTTCTTCTGTTAAATTGTCCAAAAATGTCCGAATTAGTTGAGGATTTTTAAGTCTTGGTTGAAAAGAAGATTGTCTTTAGTTGCGAAGGACCATAATAAGAATGATGAAACACTGTTACCTTGCACCGTCCATTGTCTGATACCTCGACACACATGAAGTTGGGTTGATTGTAGTTCGACCTGGGTTGATTCCAAGGAACGTTGCGCTGGTGGAGTCCTTGCTGAGGGATGAAGATTCCACCATGAAGATTCCACCTTCACTTGACACTGTTTTCGGTTCACTCACGAACGTTGCGACAAAGTTACTTTTGGCTCGTTAACCAAATAATGTCCGGCTCGAAGGGACTGTTAACTGCCATAGAACGGCTTGCGGTTCACAAGAGACAAGACAAAGGGACACGGCCCGAACTTGGTTAGAGCTGGTGTTGACGTACAACCTAGCGAAACGGAGTCTTTGGAAGAACTGGAGAGATGCCTTGGGGAGCTTTTCTTGTCCGCGTCCAAGACGCCTGATTGGTCGGCAGAAGTCACCTCATACCACGTGACGATCGGACCACTATAGATTTGGAAAGCAGGTGTGTGTGTGTGTGTCTGTGTGTGTGTGTGTGTGTGTGTGTGTGTGTGTGTGTGTGTGTGTGTGTGTGTGTGTGTGTGTGTGTGTGTGTGTGTGTGTGTGTGTGTGTGTGTGTGTGTGTGTGTGTGTGTGTGTGTGTGTGTGTGTGTGTGTGTGTGTGTGTGTGTGTGTGTGTGTGTGTGTGTGTGTGTGTGTGTGTGTGTGTGTGTGTGTGTGTGTGTGTGTGTGTGTGTGTGTGTGTGTGTGTGTGTGTGTGTGTGTGTGTACAAAGATAAGTGGAAATAGATGGCTTATAATAAAAATGGTATCGGACGATGGTGGGCAAAGAGCAGTTCTAAATAACATACAATTCTAATTATTAGTAAAAACTATATTAATGCGTAAAATTTGATTAATTGATATGACTAAATATGAAAACCTAACAATCTTCAAACTTTGATTTTTCACAATTCTTAAGTGCGTAGGCAAGTTTTATTCGTATCTCAGTAGGTTAAAAATTTGTAATCGCAAAAACATGTATAGGTGCAATTTTATCAAAGTAAAATATTAATGCTACCAATCGCAACTTTTTAATAGTCATTTAACCCATTGCACTCAGAAAAGCACCACAAGTTACATGATGAGATGGCCAGAGGCTGGATCAGGACTCTCATGATTGAGTAATATTTAACATTTAGACATCAAAATTTCCCCTCTTACTATTTCTTCTTATCAAAAAGCATGTTACATCCTAATTTAAAATAGAATTTAGATTGGTCGATTCATTTATTCAATTACTTTCGTATTACGTAGGGATTGTCAATTTGAGCACATTTCCCTTAAATTTTTTAGGAAAGTTATTAAACATAGTTTTAGCTGTTATTAATCCTCTCTGTAACAAACTAGTCCAGAGAGAATAGGTGATCAATAATATGCATCATAACACAAGTCAATATTGATTTTACAAGTCTTTTTAACGTAATTTATAAAAAAATATACAGCTGTTTGTGAGAAGTATTTCCTTACTTATTGTAAAAAAATAATACTTTGGCTTTTTAAAAAGGGTAAATATTGAAAATTAATCGAAAGGAGTATGTGCTAGCTTGCTATATTTGTATTGCGTTTACTAGTTCGTTTTAAATTTTTAAAACTCAATAACTTTAAATACAGTGTTATAAATTTTTGCAAGAAAATATAGTCTATTCATTTGTATTCCTTCGGTTGGTTACTAAAACCTACACTAGAGCTCTCTTCCTTTGTAGAATAGATAAATATCCGATTAAAGTGATAAGTAAGAGAGATGCAGAATTATATCCCATTGTAAATTTTAAATACGTGACACTTTCACTGTAACTAATAATAATTAAACTTCTGTTTCAAGATTAAATAGAATGAGTGTTTTGTCGATAATAATGCATCGCTCTGCTTACAATATTTACATCTTGATCTAGGGTTATAGTATTATTTTCGAGCACTCTATATATAAAAAGTACTAATAAAATTAAAACACACTACAGAATTAATTTTTGGCTTTATTACATTTATTATAATTTAATGAATATTATGGTTATTGAAATTCGGGACAATCAACAATGTGCGGGACTAAACTAGTAAACATGGACTTATACTAAACCACGAAAACCTAAACCGATTGTAATGTCTCATTACAAAACTTTAATCGATTTTACATCTGTACGTAACGTTACTGTGCATATAACTGTACTAACTTATTATGATAAACTTGACACTCACAATATAATGCAATCTAAGATGGACTGATGCAGTGGCAGAGACTTTGCAAGAAAATATTTGCATCAATATATTCACTAAAAACTATTTTTCCCACTTTAAATAAAACTGTTAAATATAAATTCATAAATATGCCTTTTATTCAGCGAGCGTAATTTAATGATTTATTATTGTTTAGCAAATCTACTCCTGTCAAATGAACACCTAGTTCTAAAATAACACAACAACACACACATATTTATATATACATTACAACATTATATTGATAGTTCTAGTCTTATCTAGAAACAGTTGTACTTAATAACTTCCCAAGCTTATTTTTGAAATTATCACAAGATAAAACATTTCTGGTGTGTTCATGAAGGCCATTAAACAAATGGAGGCTGGAATACGCGAAGCACCTCCTCCTGACTTGCAGCCTCACCCTAGGGAAGTGAAGCTTCCCGTCCTGGCGGCTGCTTCGATCAGGCACCTCGCACGGTACAAGAACCTCTCGACTAGGTACTGTGGTTCTCCAGTCATGTGTGCCTTGTGATTTATGCAGCACGTCAGCAGTCAACAAACTACTTCCATTGGAGCATTTCAGGTATTTCTTTCTTTATTTCTTAATTTGACAAGAAACTCACGTGTCTAAGCAAACCTAGATAATAACGTGGGTTTAACAACGCCTCCACTACTTTGTCACGTGATACGCTTTTACACGGTTACACTCAGTTGCTGTCTTGTATGCTGGAGTGTTAGGGTTAATTTTACAAGAAACTCCCGTGTATAAACACACATAGGTATTAACGTGGGTTTAAACAACGCCTCCACTACTTTGTCACGTGATACGCTTTTACACGGTTACACTCAGTTGCTGTCTTGTATGCTGGAGTGTTAGCTTTAATTTTGCAAGAAACTCCCGTGTATAAACACACATAGGTAATAACGTGGGTTTAACAACGCCTCCACTACTTTGTCACGTGATACGCTTTTACACGGTTACACTCAGTTACTGTCTTGTATGCTGGAGTGTTAGGGTTAATTTTACAAGAAACTCCCGTGTATAAACACACATAGGTATTAACGTGGGTTTAACAACACAAACACGTGTACGTGTACCTTTACTTGCATGAAATGGATAATAAAAATACTTAGTCTGCAAGTAAGTTAGCATACGACATGTTTAAAGCCAGAAAATTCCATATAAACATAAAGTTAATATATTTGTTATTATTGTGATATAAATGGTAAGTTATTTGGAAAAAAATCAACGTAAATTATGTACTCTTTACCATGAATCTATAATATTCAGAAACGTAATATACTCTCTAAGAATAAAAATTTTAATATTCTGCATTAATTGTTATAAAACTTATTATTTTATGAATTTAGTAGTTCAGTTTGAATAATTAATGTTTAATTTAATTAAGTGCATGTTTTAGAATAAGTGTGCATGAAATAGACACACAACGTGGCTGTTGTGGTTCCAGACTTATGCGTGTCACAACGCTCATGTATGTTTTGTTTGTATAGGTTGAATACATGCATTAGTTTAGTCATTTACCAGAAGAAGAGATCAGATTACATATCTCGAAACGTAGTGTTACTGATTGTACTGTATCACTAAGCAAATCATATATCAGGGGAAATCTTATTTCGTTCACAAATGTTATTAGTTATAAATTCGTATCATTAGGAATAATTTTTGGAATAACGTAAAAATACACTGTATTGCAGACTAATTGATCAGATAAGTTGTAAAACCTATGTACGTTTTGTAGATATGACAGTATCTTAAAATGCTATGTCAAACTCGTCTCTGGGTAGCATTTAGAAACAAGTATGTTATAAATATGTTTATTGATATATTTGTACCTATAGAATATACAGCTATATAAACACATAACAGAAGTTTATATGCATTTCAGTAATAGACGTGACGTAAGAAAAGACGCGGCTGCACAAGTCCAGATTAAAATAAAATAAAGAAAACAGCTGAAACATACCCACCAGTACAGTATATAAAAATATGGATATCCATTGAAACAACAAGATACATGTTTCGTTCAGTAATTGTTCTATAGCTCAGTTTATAATACACAATTTTCTATTTCAAGCACGTCCGGGAAACTCCACCAGGACACATTATGGCCAGGACCAGGACCAGAACTTACAGATGAGTTACTTTAATAATTCTTTTAGGAATCACAGGATCCACTCCTCGATCTCTCTGTAACAAAGCAGTTTATACATCCTCGTTTTAGTGACAGAAAACCGGAACAGATATATTTAGTGTGAACTCTATTACTAAGTAAACAACATTCAAATAACTGTTGTTATTTCGTTCAGTTTTGTGTTTAGGTTTATTGAGGTTGTCAAAACCTTCTTCTAAAACTGCAAAACTTACGTTTTAAGCTGTTTATAATCCGCTCTGTACCCAACGAATACAGGGAGAATCGCTTTGTAATTATTTTTGGATTACCACAGAGTGGAATCGGATCTGTTTTACGTAATTGATATAAAATTAAAATTTATATAAGAGAAGCATCTTCTTACTTATGTCAAACAGCCTTCTATTGGACATATTTTTATGGACTAAATAGTGAAAGTTAATTCACAGACTGCTAGCTTATATCGGTGCTCGATTAAATCATGATAAACTGTTTAAATTAAATATTAGAAAAACAGTAAAAGGCACTTTTTAAAAGAAACATATTCTATACCTTTTATCTTCATGAGTTACTTACTGAATCGAACACCCTATGCCTAGCAGACATATTCTACTGTCTTGGTAGTATGTGTTTACCGACTCAGCTATACGAATGCATTTGCTGAAAGACTTTACGTCCTGTGCAGACATGGTCAGATGCCTCTTTAAGCACAAATCAAGTATATAACAGCTTACGTTTGAAACTTCTCTAATATGTTTATAGTGATACTGAGCAAAATACATTATCCATATTAGAATATGCAACATAGTTTATCTTTTTTACATTTAAACGATAAAAATATCTATGCCGTAACGTGTGCAGTAAAAATAAAATTATAATTCCTTAAAGTACAGTAGGGTAATCAATGTCAACTATGCAATAAATATGGAAAGTTAATTAAGCAAGCGTGACTACCCTATTATTGTTAGGTTAGAGGTTTGAACAATGCAAAATGTTTATGAAAATATTTATTGCTTTAACTTTATTAGTCCTATAAAGAAATTAATAATTACAAACAAATTAGAGTAAAGTATTTAAAAATTAAATGAAATGTATTTAATCTTTAATTTCTCAATATTTTTTCAAATAATTCATTGTTTTAAATTAACGTATAAAATAGTATTTTTCTTCCTCTAAGGAATTGTATAATTGCAGTTTAAAAGTACAGTGGACAGTGAAACAGTTTCTATTTAGTTATAAAACACGTTTAAAATTAACAGTGTTTTTACAATGAGGAAGATTATCTTGATCAACAAATAACTTTCGTTTATTTGTTGAGCTAAAGAATAAGTTGATATTTATCTTTTTTAAATCCTTTCAGTACTCTAATTGTACAAAAAGAATCAGTTTACAATCCTATCCAACACATCGTCGAAGCTATATAATATCCGTTTATACGTATCTGATAAAAAGTATAAAGATTACTTGAAGAATTACTTTCGTATATTTTGTGAGCTAAAAAAGAACCTGAGATTTATGATATTAAAACCCTTTCAGTAGCCTACTCTAAGTGTACAGAAAAATCAGTTTACAATCATTTTCAACACATAGTCCAAGCTATATATTATCCGTTTACGGAATCACTTTACAATCCTTTACCATCTACTTTCTAAATTTTGTAAGATCCGTTCATACATATTTAATAAAAAGTATGAAGATTTCTTGGAGAATTATTTACTATGTCTGAGAGATATCACTCAGGCTTTTAATATCAGTGCAATATTGAAAATAATTTGAAATAAGCGATTGCTAGTTGACTTAGGAATAAAAATAATATCTTAATAACATTTAATTGTTTACAAGTAATAAACCAATAACAGTGTAATACAGATTTTAGGTGGAATATGGTCGGTAATTGTTGATTTAACCAATTAGTTACTGAAACCATCACCAGAGCTCTGAAGGTAAGCTCCACAGACATTCAGAATTATTTTTAATTTCGCCTGTTTGTTTCTTGTCATAGTACAAACTTTGTTTTGTTTTATTCATTTTGTAACATATCTGGTAGTTATTAAACATTTAGTCTCGAAAACTAAAGTACATTTTAAATAAAACTAGTTATATTTAAATTATTCCTTTTAAAAATAAACATAAAACGTAACTGAGAGTAATTTTTTTTTTATTAGTTGATAATAAAACAGATAATAATTATGTTTAATTATAAATATAATCGGAACTGTACTACTCTATATGTTATTAATCATGTTAAGAATCACGTAACATCAGATTAATGTCTAGGCCTAAAATGCTGCTAAATTAAGTAACAAACAGCTTGTATTACAAAATCCCTCATAGAGAGGCTGACGCTAAACTTCTAGATGAAACGTTAAGAGACTCTTTGGGCATAACAAGTTGCAGGAACAAAATAAAATCGCTACTAATGACGTTATGGAAACAGAAATATTTTAACGACAATTGAGAGATTCATATCTTAAGTTAAGAACATTTAATTTATTATAAAAGAGGTGGAAATAGTTTGTTTTAGTTTTAAAAGCGTAACCGTTTTAAAATGAACACTTTCCTTTTTTATTTTTCACAATTTAGTTTGTAATAATTGTTTAGAAATCCAATTTTTGCTCTAACTATTATAATTATTGAAAGTAGTTTACATCCGATTTTAAGCGATTAATAATCACAGCAAACACAGTAAAACAATCCCTATATAATGGGCGTTGACGATTACAAAAAATTTAATCTGAAAGGACTTGACACGATGATTTTATTTTCTTGTATAGTTATGATTATCTTTATCAAAACCTAATTATGGTATGTTTTGTGGTCAAACAGAAAACACTTGTTACTTGGGGTCTTTAATCTTTTCAGTACTCTAAGTGTACAGAAGGAATCAGTTTACAATCCTTTTTCATATAATTTGCAAACGATTTAAGATGCGATCATACATATTTGATAAACAGTGTAAAGATTACTAACAGAAATATTTACCTTAAGATGTATAATAAATATTTTGTAGCGTTTTGTAGTAGGGTTAAGATTTAAGTTTAATTGTAATGAGTGAATTCTAATTGACTAGGGATTAAGGTTCATATCAACAATTCATATCATAATCAACTAAAAACGATCGTATGTTTTGGGATCTAAAAGAAATAGTTTGTGGTTTAGGGTTTAATTACTTAATAAAATGATATAATAACAGTATTATATAAGTATGTAACTCAGATGAGAAGAATTTACATATGCAAGATATGATATTCTGTCATACGGATAAACAGATGAGTTGCTGCAGATGATATAATACTGTGAAATGTCATGCACATATCTAAGATACGACATATGCATGTAAATGCTGTCCCTACATGTTGTACCTGATAATAAAATCCTAGATGTAAGAGATAATAGATAACATTGTTTTAGTATAATAATTGTCAAGATTACCATAAATACTGTTAAACAAGCTTAGACGTTTATTTCACATGTAAAGAGATTTTTTACCTAAGATTATCCACATGTTTTGTCTTAAAATTATTTTTCAAGACATTTAGAAATCTTTTGCGTTGTACTCAGTTCTTTTAAATATTTATCTATTCAACAACTTTCTCACTTTTTTCATGGTAACACCGAACTGGTCAGCTAAATTTCATTGAGTGGCAACACTATAATCGAACTCGATATTGCCTTTATAGAAATTAGTTTCGTGCAAATTGGAGGTCTATGGGATTGGTCGTTCAATATATTTTGTGAAAGTTCAGACAAACATACATTGATTTCTGACTTCCCAACGTCTCATCCAACGTAAACTAAACATTTTTGTATACACGTTCAAGGAAAATCTAATATTACTATTATTTTTTAAGTAGAAAGTAGTTTCAGACAGTTTTTAATGGTTTCATAGTGGAAAATAGGTACTTTGGGATTATACTGACCACACCCAGACATGAATCGTTATTTGACATTTTGCTTCTACTGATTACTAGATTAGCGTAAAACAATATTTCGTCAATATAAAACAGGAATTGTCTTATCGCAAACCCCTCCCCATCCTCAGACAGAGGTCAAAGTCGAGCGGTCTAGTAGATAACGTGATTGCAGAGTCGCGTCGCTTTGTTGTACTTCCGTGTTTCACCTCTACATTTCTCCAAACACAAAAATTCAACAAAAACAAACATTACCAAACTAAAACTAAACTCTTTATTGAAAAAACACTGAAAACTTGTTTTTATTCTTGATCACATTCCGCCACCCAAAAATGCGAGTGCCTACGGCCATCAGCGCGGGCTTCGGCAGCACCGTGCCCCGCGCTGATGTCAACGAAAGAAAAACATCCCTCGAGTTAGTACCTATCAATAAAATATCAAATTCTAGAGGGGCTGATCAGAAATATAAATTGAATTGTAATGGAAAGGCAATTATGTACCGTGCAAATCATGTGATGCCGCGCGGCCTGCCCGTAATCGGGATTCTCGAGAAAGATAAGGTAACAGCGACAACAATACCGATCACAATACCTGGAAATGCTTGTAAGTTTGTAATTTTGTAATTACAGAGTTTTTTTCGTTCTATCATGTTTGTTCTATAAATTTAAATTTTTGTGTTCTTCATACTGGTGTGGTCGGTATAATCCCGAAGTACAGGAAAATATTATAAGCTTTATAAAGAAGCTAAAAAGTGTAAATAACACAAAAAAGTAAAAATGTAACTTTCTAAAACATTAACACGATTTTTTTGGTTTTTGAAATATTAATCAAAACTTTTTATTTGTGTATTCAGTTTTAATTCCTCTTTCAAGTGATAGTATGTGTTATAGTGAAATAATGTTTTTAAAGTACTATTACTATTTTTCATGTGAAACTGGAAAAATATAAAAACTGTAACTAAAATGTCTACTTTTTTAAATTTTTTAAGTTAATTACATTAAGAAATATAAATTGCTTTATAGTTTTTTATAAGGAAATTTATTTTACTGCAAAACAATGAAAAAATTAGGAAAATAACTCAATATTCGTAATTTTTAAAAATTTTTTAGTAAAACACTGCAAAACGGCTGAAATAGGCCTGGCATCCTTCAGTAGTATTATGTGAAAAATCACTGGCATTTCTCAGACCAACTTTTGATTTTTTGTCTGGCACTAAAAGGGTTAAAAACAGTAAATACAGTGGAACAGTTCCATTTGCAGTTAAAAGGATTATCATTTTTAAGCTGAAGGCTACTAAATGAATTGCTTCACACAAAACTGAAACAACTGTATTTGGTATATATGTTACGACATCTGTCTCATACTAAAGGGAATGTTATTTCAAAACGATCTGAAAGTGAGAAAGTGAGAGCAGTTTTAATAATGTTGTACATTTTTAGAACCTAAGAACTAGTTGTGTGTTCTAAGATTTCTTTTTCCAAGAAGCTGGTGTTTAGTTTCTCTGAATATGTGAACTGATACATTTAATCTGAAGAATTTAAATAGAAAAAAAAATACTGTTAAATAATTTAATCTACATGTAGAAATGTAGATTTTAAAAAGATTATTCATGTCTTGTTTTTTTATTTCTTAATTTAGCTAATTCAAAAACACATCACGATCTACATTAGTCCTATCCAATTCATAATATATGTGAATTTGGATTCAGAATGAAGTATTACAAGCGAAAATAAATATTTAATATAAGTTCTCGTGAAAGGATATTCACTTTCTGTTATACAGTAAAAAGCAATTCTTTTCTAAGTTTATAACTTTTGAGAAGTACTGACAGATATAACTGTCATCATACCCGGGGTTCTAATACAGAAAGCAAATCTATCAATAATGGACTCCAGGGAGTAAAGAACACTTAATAGTTTGAACACAAAATGTCTTCATATATTATAAATAACTAAAATAATAAGTTTGCTGCACCATCTAGGAGTTAAAACGGTTAAAGAATTTTAACATTGTGTAGTAATTTTTGAAACCCGAAAATTCACTATCAGTATACTCGTAAGCTTTTTTATACTTATTTTATTCTTACTCATAAAAGAAGGATTTTTTATTGCTTTTACCTCAATATGATAACTTTAGTCTATATAATCACTAACTTTATACATTATAGTATTCACTACATGGCAATATTCACTCCAGTACAATAACTGTGCATGCACAAAAAAAGAGTTGGCGCAGTAAAATTCCTTGCGCAATTGTATGCTTGCTATTGTTTGGAAATATGACCCCTTGTTCTTCCATATTTTGACAATTAATTAACATTAGACTACTTGTTTTGTCCCTCTCATGTAGACTAGGTAAAAAAAAATAAATTAAAATTTTTGCAAACAGACATGTTTTATTGAAATAGGCTTCTCAGGCCTACTTATTTAACCTGTATATATTCTTAAACGAGAAATTTAGGCAAATTTACATTTGACATTAAAATATAAACAATTTGAGACATAAGTGTTTTTAACCCAGAAATCGTAGGTTTGTAGAAGTTCCATACACGTATCGTTATACTAGAACGTAAAATTACAACTCAGCTAACCCACAGTTGTTAAAGATTTGTTGACAACAATCGCTACAAGAAAGTAAAAAAAATGCGGCTTGCATTTACACATTTTTTACTTATATAAAACGGGAAACTATAAACACTCAGTATCACGTGAGGTAGCGTATAAATTAAAAACAAAAATATTAACGCCATAAAATCCGTATAGACGTAAAAACTCAATATATGTTTGATCATTCCGATATAAACATTAAGTTGTTTGTACTTTCTAAATTAAACCTGAATGATATAGGTTTTTTTCATAAATCTATATACTTCAGAACTGTAATATAATACCTCTGCATAAAAGGTAGAATAATCTAGTTTGTAGTATTTATATAATATTATTAGTTATAAATTCGTAAAATATTATTAGAATATATTATCTTGATTAACATTTAAAAGTACAATTTTGTAGACTACTAAAATCAAATATGTTGTAGAAACATATTAGGGGGAGCGCTAGCATGCAAGTGGAGTAGACGTGTGTGATCTCGGCTCCGTGAGTTTTTTTATCTGTTATCAAGGTTTATGTAAGAGTTATTTGGAAAATTTGTTCTCGTTATGTTACTTTGCATGTCAACTCTTACCTATTGAGTTATTTGTCAGTGAATGTGCTTTTATAAACCTAATTGCTGTGATAACCACTACACCTCGTGCAAAGTGAGGTTAGTTGAGTTGGGAGCTGAGACGCCAGTTGGGGCACGCAACTCAAGTCAGCTGTGGTGACGTATCTACTGTACTGTCGTCTGTCAACTGCAGTCTGTCGTCTGCTGTCATGAGTGAAAACAACAACAAGTCTATTGTGCGCACACCCGTGCTCAGAGTGCCAGTGATATGCAAGTCAAGTCAGCTGTGGTGACGTATCTACTGTACTGTCGTCTGTCAACTGCAGTCTGTCGTCTGCTGTCATGAGTGAAAACAACAACAAGTCTATTGTGCGTACCCGTGCTCAGAGTGCCAGTGATATGCAAGTCAAGTCAGCTGTGGTGACGTATCTACTGTACTGTCGTCTGTCAACTGCAGTCTGTCGTCTGCTGTCATGAGTGAAAACAACAACAAGTCTATTGTGCGTACCCGTGCTCAGAGTGCCAGTGATATGCATGTCAAGTCAGCTGTGGTGACGTATCTACTGTACTGTCGTCTGTCAACTGCAGTCTGTCGTCTGCTGTCATGAGTGAAAACAACAACAAGTCTATTGTGCGTACCCGTGCTCAGAGTGCCAGTGATATGCAAGTCAAGTCAGCTGTGGTGACGTATCTACTGTACTGTCGTCTGTCAACTGCAGTCTGTCGTCTGCTGTCATGAGTGAAAACAACAACAAGTCTATTGTGCGTACCCGTGCTCAGAGTGCCAGTGATATGCAAGTCAAGTCAGCTGTGGTGACGTATCTACTGTACTGTCGTCTGTCAACTGCAGTCTGTCGTCTGCTGTCATGAGTGAAAACAACAACAAGTCTATTGTGCGTACCCGTGCTCAGAGTGCCAGTGATATGCAAGTCAAGTCAGCTGTGGTGAAGTATCTACTGTACTGTCGTCTGTCAACTGCAGTCTGTCGTCTGCTGTCATTAGTGAAAAGAACAACAAGTCTATTGTGCGTACCCGTGCTCAGAGTGCCAGTGATATGCAAGTCAAGTCAGCTGTGGTGAAGTATCTACTGTACTGTCGTCTGTCAACTGCAGTCTGTCGTCTGCTGTCATGAGTGAAAACAACAACAAGTCTATTGTGCGTACCCGTGCTCAGAGTGCCAGTGATATGCAAGTCAAGTCAGCTGTGGTGACGTATCTACTGTACTGTCGTCTGTCAACTGCAGTCTGTCGTCTGCTGTCATGAGTGAAAACAACAACAAGTCTATTGTGCGTACCCGTGCTCAGAGTGCCAGTGATATGCAAGTCAAGTCAGCTGTGGTGACGTATCTACTGTACTGTCGTCTGTCAACTGCAGTCTGTCGTCTGCTGTCATGAGTGAAAACAACAACAAGTCTATTGTGCGTACCCGTGCTCAGAGTGCCAGTGATATGCATGTCAAGTCAGCTGTGGTGACGTATCTACTGTACTGTCGTCTGTCAACTGCAGTCTGTCGTCTGCTGTCATGAGTGAAAACAACAACAAGTCTATTGTGCGTACCTGTGCTCAGAGTGCCAGTGATATGCAAGTCAAGTCAGCTGTGGTGAAGTATCTACTGTACTGTCGTCTGTCAACTGCAGTCTGTCGTCTGCTGTCATTAGTGAAAAGAACAACAAGTCTATTGTGCGTACCCGTGCTCAGAGTGCCAGTGATATGCAAGTCAAGTCAGCTGTGGTGAAGTATCTACTGTACTGTCGTCTGTCAACTGCAGTCTGTCGTCTGCTGTCATGAGTGAAAACAACAACAAGTCTATTGTGCGTACCCGTGCTCAGAGTGCCAGTGATATGCAAGTCAAGTCAGCTGTGGTGACGTATCTACTGTACTGTCGTCTGTCAACTGCAGTCTGTCGTCTGCTGTCATGAGTGAAAACAACAACAAGTCTATTGTGCGTACCCGTGCTCAGAGTGCCAGTGATATGCAAGTCAAGTCAGCTGTGGTGACGTATCTACTGTACTGTCGTCTGTCAACTGCAGTCTGTCGTCTGCTGTCATGAGTGAAAACAACAACAAGTCTATTGTGCGTACCCGTGCTCAGAGTGCCAGTGATATGCAAGTCAAGTCAGCTGTGGTTACGTATCTATCTACTGTACTGTCGTCTGTCAACTGCAGTCTGTCGTCTGCTGTCATGAGTGAAAACAACAACAAGTCTATTGTGCGTACCCGTGCTCAGAGTGCCAGTGATATGCAAGTCAAGTCAGCTGTGGTGACGTATCTACTGTACTGTCGTCTGTCAACTGCAGTCTGTCGTCTGCTGTCATGAGTGAAAACAACAACAAGTCTATTGTGCGTACCCGTGCTCAGAGTGCCAGTGATATGCAAGTCAAGTCAGCTGTGGTGACGTATCTACTGTACTGTCGTCTGTCAACTGCAGTCTGTCGTCTGCTGTCATGAGTGAAAACAACAACAAGTCTATTGTGCGTACCCGTGCTCAGAGTGCCAGTGATATGCAAGTCAAGTCAGCTGTGGTGACGTATCTACTGTACTGTCGTCTGTCAACTGCAGTCTGTCGTCTGCTGTCATGAGTGAAAACAACAACAAGTCTATTGTGCGTACCCGTGCTCAGAGTGCCAGTGATATGCAAGTCAAGTCAGCTGTGGTGACGTATCTACTGTACTGTCGTCTGTCAACTGCAGTCTGTCGTCTGCTGTCATGAGTGAAAACAACAACAAGTCTATTGTGCGTACCCGTGCTCAGAGTGCCAGTGATATGCAAGTCAAGTCAGCTGTGGTGAAGTATCTTCTGTACTGTCGTCTGTCAACTGCAGTCTGTCGTCTGCTGTCATGAGTGAAAACAACAAACAAGTCTATTGTGCGTACCCGTGCTCAGAGTGCCAGTGATATGCATGTCAAGTCAGCTGTGGTGACGTATCTACTGTACTGTCGTCTGTCAACTGCAGTCTGTCGTCTGCTGTCATGAGTGAAAACAACAACAAGTCTATTGTGCGTACCCGTGCTCAGAGTGCCAGTGATATGCAAGTCAAGTCAGCTGTGGTGACGTATCTACTGTACTGTCGTCTGTCAACTGCAGTCTGTCGTCTGCTGTCATGAGTGAAAACAACAACAAGTCTATTGTGCGTACCCGTGCTCAGAGTGCCAGTGATATGCAAGTCAAGTCAGCTGTGGTGAAGTATCTTCTGTACTGTCGTCTGTCAACTGCAGTCTGTCGTCTGCTGTCATTAGTGAAAAGAACAACAAGTCTATTGTGCGTACCCGTGCTCAGAGTGCCAGTGATATGCAAGCTATTGATGAAAAACTAGATCTTATTCTTTTAAAAATTTCTCATATTGAATCGGACAGTGCCTTATTTAAATCTGATATAAAAACAATAAAAGAAGATAACAGGAAGTTTGCTGCAGACTTCAACCAACTCTAGACTTTTACTCCAAAAGGCTGACCGATTTTGAAAACGATGTAGACCGTTCGAAGGGCGAAATAAAGACCCAGGGTGAAAATATCGAGTTGTTAAAAAGTGACAACGTTTCTCTGAGGCGAGAGGTGTCAAGTCTGAAGAGGAAACTTAACGCTAATGCGCAGTATTTGAAGAGCAACTGTTTGGAGATACAAGGTGTTCCTGAAAAGAAAACTGAGAATGTGACCGAGTTGGTGATAGCAGTAGCTGATGTCTTGGGATTCAAGATGACTCCTACAATGATTGACGCGGCGCATCGCCTGGCAGCTGTTCCTGGGAGAACTGGTCCACGGCACATCATCGTGAAGTTTTGTCGCAGGTTCGACATGGAGCAAGTACGTCGCCTGGCCATCAAGAAAAAAGGTTTCTCTGCTTCTAACTTGGGCTTCTCCAGTGATCTGTCCGTTTATGTGAACCTGGCGATGACTCGTGAAACAAGGATTCTGTGGGCGGACACTCGCAAATTGAAGGACGAGCTGCGTTTCAAGTTTGCATGGATCACCGCTGCCGGAATCTGACGGAGATCGACCTGTGCTGATAGAGGACCACTCGGACCTGGAGCGCCTGAGACGAGCACCGCGGACTGGACCACGGATGGAGGAAGGGAAGAACACCAATGGTTAAGCTGCCGGCTGTCATCGCGTCGCCAACGTATGTTTTGTTATGATTTATTATCTATTTGTTTCCTTTGTGTATATTTACTGCATGTGTTATTTATTTGTCTTATTGCATTGCCTAGGTGCATGTGTATATATATATATATATATATATATATTTTTTTTTTTTCTAATTTATTACTTTATAAATGTGTATTAACTTAAATATTTATTATCAAAACGTAAGAGGTCTTAAGACCAAAACTTTATCTTTTAGATTGGGAGTATTAAATAATAGCTATAAAATTATTGCACTCACAGAAACCTGGCTTAATGAATCTATAAGTAACTCTGAAACTGTTTGATGATAGCTATAATGTATACAGGAGAGATAGAGTTGGTTTGGGTGGGGGTGTCTTGTTAGCTATAAAAAATAATTTAAAATCTAGTCGTATTCATACTTTAGAAACTAATGGGGAACATATATGGGTGCGAATTAATTTAACAAAATCTCTTTCAATTATTCTAGGCGTAGTATATTTCCCTCCTAATTCACAAATAGCATTGTACAAAGAGTTTTTCGAAAAATTTGAACAATTAAACCTTTCTAAATGCGATAAAATTTTAGTCATGGGTGATTTCAATTTACCCATAACTGGAATCAATTTTACTTTGACAGATGGGGGAGAAATTTGTAGACAGTTAATGTTTTTTATGCAAATGTTTGACCTTAAATTAAAAAACAACGTGTTAAACTGTTCCGGGAGAACCTTGGATTTAGTTTTGACTGATATAGATTTAAATGTGTTTGAAGAAGAGCCTTTGGTTAAGTTGGATCGTTATCACCCGCCATTGCAAATTGTTTTTGAGTGTATTTTAAATAAGACTAAAGGTTCGCCTATGAGCAATGGCAGGTTTAAATTTTAAAAAAGGAGATTACTTGGCTCTTTACAATTCAATCAACTGTTTAAACTGGGAAGGGGTTTTAGGTACTAGTGATGTAAATGACGGTGTTCATATTTTTTTATAATTTATTGTATCCAAAATTAATGAACACATACCTGTAACAAAGCAGAAAAAAATTAAATATCCAATCTGGTTTTCATACGGTACAATTCAGATAATTAAAAGGAAAGAACGATTACGCAAACAATATAAAAAATTAAAATTTGAATACTTGTTGAATGAATTTAAATTAATCAGAGCTGAATCAAAGCGGTGTATTAAAATTGATTATCTAAATTATACTTCCTCTTTAGAGCAAGACGTAGTAAACAATCCGATGTCATTCTGGAGTGTGGTGAGGAGGTTGAGGTCGACTGATAACAGAAGCATTTATGAAACTCAAGTCCAAGCGATCATTTGGTCAAGACGGCATACCATCTTTTATTTTTAAAGGATGTTTTGAATTTTTAATTACACCTTTAAAACACTTATTTAATGTTTCAATTAAAACAAATTATTTTCCAGACCGGTGGAAACTAACTAAAGTGGTTCCAATATTTAAAAAAGGCTTGAAGAACGATATAAAAAACAACAGACCAGTTGCTTTGTTGTCAACTCCAGCTAAGCTATTCGAATAAATTTTATACAGTAGAATTTTCAACCACGTGCAAAATTATATTACACCTTTTCAGCATGGGTTTTTCTCTGGGCGCTCTATTAACACAAATCTATTAAACTTTTCAGATTACTGCTCATCAGTTTTATATAGAGGGAGTCAAGTTGACGTAGTTTACACAGACTTCTCTAAAGCATTTGACAGGGTCAATCATGTAGAACAATTAAAAAAATTATTATTTTTTGGATTCTCTGATAATTCTATTAAATTTTTTTCATCATACCTTGGCAAAAGGAAACAATTAGTGACATTTAATGGGATTCTGTCTAGTGAATTTGAAGTACAATCTGGTGTGCCTCAGGGTTCTAATCTTGGTCCGCTATTGTTTATTTTATTTATAAATGATATTGTGGAATGTGTGAAAAATAGTAAAGTCTTGTTGTATGCAGATGACATGAAAATCTTCCGTGAGATTAAATCTTTAAACGATTGTAAATTACTGCAAGACGATTTGGATCGTTTGTTCTTGTGGAGCCAAACAGGCCTGCGATTTAACGCGGACAAGTGTGTTGTCATGAGGTACACTAGAAAAACTCGAAATGTTGTAAATTTTAATTACTTATTAAATGACACTATTCTATCCGTCTGTTCAAATTTCAAAGATTTGGGTGTTATTTTTGACACTACTTTTTCCTTTTCCAAGCATGTATTCGATATTTGTAAAACAGCGTACAAAATTTTTGGATTTGTATGCAGGTCGAGTCAATTTTTTAAAAAAGTATCTACATTATTACAATTGTATTTTTCCTTGGTTCAATCAAAATTGGAATTCGGATTTGTTATATGGAACCCATTTCAATATTATTTAATTGAAATTATCGAACGCTTACAAATAAAGTTTCTAAGGTTTTTGTACATATTTGGCATTTATACATACTTAATACCTTATTCTGAATTATTGACTTTGTTTGAGTTTTATAGCCTCCGTAGGTGACGTTGTGTGGGGTATCTAGTATTCTTGAAGAAGCTGATAACTGGGGAGGTGAACTGCAGTGTCCTGCTTGCCCGTTTAAACTTTAATGTTCCCCGCCCCTCGTCTAGAGCTCGAGCGTTGTTCAGTCCTCACTTCTCTCATTAAAATCTAGGTGCACATTCACCTATCAATACAATGATGCGGCTGTACAATGCTCTGCCTGACCATGTTGATATAGTGTCGTCGACCTTGACCTCATTTACCGCAATAATCAGACCTTGCTTTGAATAAAATCGTGTACCGAAGCACTTTCTTTTCCTCGGGTGTCCGGATCAGTACGGGACGACGAAAGGCCGGATAAGCCTTGTATTTTCTTACAAGGCCATTGTCCTGTGTTGGCGCTTGGCCCAGGAACGCCTTGACATCTGGGGTTTGGGGGTGTTAGGGAAGCTGAGGCAGTGTTGAAAAAAGCCAGAGCCAAGTAAACTCTTTTAAAATATACAAAGCTGTTATTGTATCCGAGTTTAAGGTCCATTTACACTATTTAATAAATGTGTTTTTATGATATTATTTAATTTCTATTATTGTGTTCATTGTTTTTTTTATGTTATATATATAAATGTTTTATATTTAAAAAAAATTTTCGGTCTAGGTAAATAATATGTAATTATACTGAGTTAATGAGGTGTTTGTTGTTATTATTATTGCTGTTGATAGGCATAATTTATTTCAATGTAGAATTCTTTAATTTTAGGGCATGAAGAGCATGGACTTGATTTAAGCATAAGTGTTGTAATTTATGAGCATTTGTTAGCTAGTAAGAATAAAACTATTAGTTATATATGAATTGATATGTTGCAATATAATTGAATAACTATGTGTATTGTAACATGTAAAATCTAAATAAATAAATAAACATATGTTGGTTTTGTAGATGTAGCTGTATTATAAAATGTCATGGCACACGTGTCTTTGGGTTGAAATTCGAAACAAGTATGTTATAAGTATATTTATTGATATATTTTTCACTATAAAACGAACTTCTAAATAACCATATAACGGGAATTTTTTCGCATTTCAGTAATATTCGTGACATAAGAAAATATGTGCCTGCTCAAGTTTATGGTTAAACTAAACAAGGAAACAGCTGGATCATGTCGAACTGTACAATATATAAAAATTATGTATATCCATAGAAACAACAAGATACACAATTTTGTTCAGTATTTTTTCTAAAGCTAAGTTTATCATACAAATTGTTTTTATTTTGTGCACATCCAGGAAACTCCTTCAGGATACATTATAGCCGGGACCAGGACCAGAAGTTACATTTATTATTATTTTAGGAACTACAGCATCTGCTCCTCGATCTCTCACTAAAAAAGCAGTTTATGAATCTTAGGTTTAGTGACAGAACACCGGAACATATAAATTGTAGTGGACAACACTATTACTAAGTAAACAACATTCAAATAACTGTTGTTATTTGGTTGAGATTTGTTTTTAGGTTTATTGAGGTTATCATAACTTTCATCTAAAACTGCAAAAACTTGTGTTTTAAGCTGTTTATTTATAATCCGCTCTGAACCCAACGAATACAGGGAGAATCGTTTTGTAATTTGATATGTTTATGGATTACAACAGAGAGGAATCGGACCTGCTTTACGTAATTGATTTAAAATAAAAATTGTAAATTTGTAAGAAGCATCTTCTTTACTGATGTCAAACAGCCTTCTTTTGGACATATTTTTACGGGCTAAAAATTGAAAGATAAGTTACATTAGTGTATGCTCGCTGAATAATAATATCGGTGCTCGATTAAATCATGTTAAATTGTTTACATTAAATATTAGAAAAAACAGTAAAAGGTACTTTTTAAATGAAAAATATTCTATACCGTTTACCTTTATGAATTAGTTACAGAATCGAAAAACAGATCTCTCCTTTCGAGAGTTTAATCACTCACTTTTTTGTTGGACTTCCATTATGGCTTTAATAACTTAAAAATCTACATATTAAATAATTGTATAATATTCTTTTCGGGACAGTACCATAATACCTGTATTTTCACATGTATTAGGCACACGTTAAAGAAAGATTACTAGAATATGCCTAGCAATATTATAGAATATTCTATAATATTCCATAGAATATTATATATTGCCTAGAATATTCTACTGTCTTGGTAGTATGTGCTTACCGACTCAGCTATACGACATAAAGGGTCAGAGTTTGAGTTCCGAATCGGACGCGCTGTTCACTAACAATAGTTTTAATATAATAGTCTTATTGAGGTTGAGTGGTAGAGAGGGCTAAATAGCCCTAACTCTGCCTCTTGAATAAAGGCTTATTTCATTTTCATTTCATTTCATTTAATATACACGGGTGCTAGTTAGGAATGAGAATTTCAATATTCTCAGTCAAGCGTGTTTATAAATAAACTCTTGAGGTATTTGTATAGTAATTTTATTTTCATATTTTTAATAAATGTTTATCTAACTTCAATAGTATAACCGTATTGTTGACTACTAGATTTAAATATTCCAAATAAATAACCTAATGGAAGTGTTTTCTTAATAAAAAGAGAGAATGCATTGGCTGAAAGACTGTACGTCCTGTGCAGATATGGTCAGAGGCCTCTTTAATCACAAAATCAAGTATATAACAGCTTACTTTTTAAACTTCTCTGATATTTTTATAGTGATCAGTCCTATTCAGACGTTAATAATTACAAAAACATCACAATGAAATATTTGTAAATCAAATGAAATATATTTCATCTTTAATTTCCACTAATTTTTCAAATAATTGATTGCTTTAAATTAAATTATAAAACTTTGCTTCCCCTAAGAAATTATATAACTGCAGTTTAAATGTACAATGTACAGTGGAACAGTTTCTATTTAGTTATAACGCTTTTACAATTAACAGGGTTTTTACGATGAGGAAGATTATCTTGATCAACATATAACAGTAGAACGGGCGCCACTTTGGCCGTAACATGGGCTCTTATGGAGTTATTCTGGACCAATGAGAAAAGAAGGCAATGGCGGCTAGGCCACGCCCCCTGCCCCCCTCCCCTCCCCCCCCCTCCCACACCCCCCGCCCCCTCCTAGACCCCCTGCGACGACCCCCCAGCCAATGGGAGAGCAGCAAGCCCCCCACCTTACGAGAGCGATGGCGGACGAGCGATGGCGGACGGTGTCATGGCGGATGAACAAAAATTTGTGTCTCCGGCGGCCGGTATCCGAACCCGGACCCCTACGAATGCGAGACTGTCGCGCTGACCACTGGACCACGGAGACGAGTTGTGCGTGGCGGCGCGATATGGCTGTACGTGCGGCGCGGGGCGCCCGGCGTTATCGGCGATCAGCTGTAGTTTCTTAGCTTTGCGACTGCGGTGCTGCTATCTGGTAGAGACGGCACACAACACACGGCTTACAACATTCTGGTAGCGACAAGTGAGGACGCAAAAAAGTATACCAAGCCGCCCAGGATTTGAACCCTGGTCCCGCGGAACGTAAGACGAGCGCTTAGACCACTCGGTTGGCATACCTTTAAGAGCGATGACTGCTCTCTCTCGTGTAGGCGAGCATAATCTCATTACAGCACATGGTGACAGAGCGGATACAGCTGTGCATTCCAATGACTACAACTGCACATGTGTGTACCAGACCATCTCTACGCCTTACTCTGTCAATTACTGACCCCAAAACGCAAGCGTGAAGGTGAATATGGTACTTTACCGTACGGTTATTGTAAAAAAAAAATCTAAAACCAGCTAGAGTCGGAATCTTCAGCTATTGGTATTTGGTGAACTAGAGACGGAAACATTATCACAGTGAAATGTAGTGATCTGTTAATGATAACCGGAGACAACAATAAAAATAACTCACCCTTTTTGGAAGTCTAGTAGCCTAGTACTCTCTCCAGCCGTTCCAGCCACCACCACCACCACGCAAATCGAATTCGTCGTCTTCTTCTTCTTCTTCTAGTGTTGAATATCCACTCTCTCGGATTCTTCTGATTCTGAGTCCCAAAAAAACTCCCCAACCGCTACTAACACTACCCCAGGAGACTGTTGAAGAGATGAATGAGGACGATCTCGAAAGGGGACACGGTGGTGGTGATGGAGTCGACAACAGGTCAATAACACGTAAATACAAAGAATAAGCAGCAATAATTACTGATATCATCTTAACCGAGTCGGCGCGAACACAGTACTGAGTGAGAAGACCCACAATTATGAACACCAGCAACTGCATGTGGTCACCACATGTGACGGTACATCTCCTGCATAGATGCACTATCTAAAAATAGCCGGGAGGCGGGGTCGTTGCAGAAATAACACACGTGTTTTACGTCCGTACTACGTTTATTAAAAGCGTTCTGATTACATACATTTCCAAATCTTAACATCTACCAAAAGTCCGTTAAAACACCCGTACATCTAACTTTATACCTTTTAGACGACGTCATTTCTTGTAGATCACTGTCATCTAAAGTCTTTTCAAATCTCACCGGTAGAAATGTGACGGCTGTTTTGGTGCTGTCCACTTCTACGAGTAACATCACTGCCTTCCGGTCAAATTTTAGTGTCCACCTTCTTTGCCTCCAGGATCCTGTAGCCAGCTTTCCGTGTCAACTCTTTTATCGCCATCTTTGGTGTGGGTTCACCATGCTTCTCCAGGGACGAAAGCTTTGTAGAAAGTTCCATTTTTCAATCTGTAAAGGAAAACCGACAATCTGTATAGCGAATAATCTTAACAACGAGTTCATCGTAAAACTGTTAACTTGGCTAGCAGATTGAGAATAACTATGCGTGAGCAACACACCGCAAATAGAGAGCGCAGTCGAATATCTTAAAGAAAACAGTTAAATGTGTAGTGTAGTCACTTACCTGTAATGAGAGCGTCGACACGTAGACGAAGAGTGACTGTGACGATCAGCTCGCCCACAGGTAGTATATATACCTTGGGAGGTAGTCGCGGCTGTGGTCGTGGCAAACTGCCAAGCTGAATATAGACAGGAATGCAGCGTAGTTGACCCACGTTTTCCATCACCACGGTAGGCTTTGAGCCAGGGCCGTAGGGGTACTCGGCGCGTTTTTTTATTATAGTGAGTTTCCCCAGGAGGCCTAATCTCACTTAACAAAGAACACTGAACACGTTCAAGTTCTCAACTTCAATGCCGAACCTCTCCGTGTCACCTCTCTTTGCGAGTGGGCCCCAACCATCGCCCACTCTTGTCGTGATGGCCACTCCATAACAAATTTGCCACCTCCGAAAAAAGTAAACTTTTTTTTTGGTGTCCTTGTTGCGAGACCGTTTAGCGAGTCCGTTTAAAGTTCTCAACTAAATGCCGAACCTTTCCCGTCTCACTGTCAAGTACTCGCAAAAACTTTTATATTTTGCAAGTGTTTTTTCTGCCCCACGTGAGCTTTGAAGTTTTCAACTTTAATGCCAAACTCCTTAGTCTCTCGCAAAGCCATTTTTTCCAGGAGTAGTTCTCAACTCAATGCCGAACTCCTCCTTCCTCCTTCCGAGAAGGACATTTTTTGTACTAATCTACATTATACTACTAGGCGGACGCGACAAGTCACTTTACTTGGTGAAGCCTTTCAATATGACTTGTCTCATCCAGGTGAAGCTGAAGCATCTCTCAGTCGGTTTCATACAAGCCACTTTACTTGGAGAAGCCTTTCAATGTGACTCGTTGTAACTTACAGAGGGAACTGAGCGAGATCCGATTCTCAGCAAGATTCCTACAAGTCACTTTACTCAGAGAGGCCTTTCAATGTGACTCGTTGGAAACACAAGCAGGAGAATCGGTTGTTGACCACTTTACTCGGTGAAGCCTTTCAATGTGGCCTATCGTAAAACTGGAGTTTTTCTACGGGGACACATTACGCTTCATCACTATAATAATTACAATGGTCCTGAAGAAACTTTCCACTAAGGTTTTGGTACAATAGTATGTAATCCCAGTCCAGCTGTTTCAGCAAAATCGTGTATAAACTGCTCCGATAGAACCTGGTGACGACTTATTACTATCCAACAGTAAGTGTCAAAGTTCGGCCATCATTTCACGTAAAATGAATTCAGGAAGGCGAGCATTTTCCAAAATCGTGGTCCAAATTACTTGTATGCTGAAATATTCTCAACATGTCAAACGAAACGAAAAGTATAATTTGCCGATAAAAGCTTCCAATTCAGAAAAGCGACTAAATTTCAAAATGAACGCATCAGTGAGCACACCGACAGTGCACTTTGGGCTCTCGAGAAATGAGGTCCCATACAGCAGCGGTAGCAGCAGCAGCTGTACTCGCCATGCTGACACGATGTAATCTCAACAGTGGTGACCGTGAACAGAATGACTACTAAGCGGACTGGTGAGTCTGTTTTTATTCCAGGATTTCAAAACGACATCTAGCAGCGTGCATTGCACACCGTACATCTTCATCACGGCCGCTGTGGTTGCGGTAGGGAGCAGGAAAACCGATGCGTTCCTTTACAAACTGCATAATGTACTACTGTCATAACATGCCAGGTTGTCCAGCTCACAAACGTTAGAGTGAAACCGTCTTAAAAAATTCGCTTTCTCATGACCACGTGTATAAATTATGGTAAACGGCTTGCAACAGGTTGCGAATGACACTTCCACTGTAAGGGAAATCGCCTTCTTCCCACAAGATCTTGTGATAGTTCTTCTCTAACCACAGAGCTGTTGTACGCATTTTCTTGTTTAATCTCTCCCTAGGAAACGGAGGTTTGAAAACAATTTGACATTGAAATGAATTAGCCACAATGGCAAACTCTCTTTGATTATAAACGGTTTTTTGTTACCTTGAAAAGCTTGAAATTCAACTACTGCCACATTCATCGCCGCTGGAATGTGGCCAACGTTTGTAGCACTGGACGTCATCAAAAAGTCTGTCGCAAAGGTGACGTGGTAAAGCCTCAGGCGGATCAACGTAACCCTCGTCCGGACTTTCCGTTGTTAGGCAATGCTAACACATCACCGACGTAAGATCTCAATAGATCCTCCGTTAAAAACAACTCGTTGATTTGACGTGTTACGCAGGGCAGACAGTTGGTGAACTGAGTCCACTCGTCTACGGACAGAGTTAATGTATTCTTTCCGTCGTACAGTACAACGTACTGCTGACCAAATACTCTACGTACCACCATATTCTCTCCACTTTCGCTTTTAGAACTACTACTGAATCTATGCACGCCTGTCGATTCCAAGAGTCCGGTGATTTGGTTCGCGCACCCTAATAGAATGTTGAACATTTCAGGTTTCCAAAACGCAAAACGTTCCCCTTTTACCTTTCATTCAAGATACCGACACCGTTGTCGTGATCAACAAACAATCCTACAATCAAGTATTTGGAACAATCAGGATTCAAAAAGTAAAGAGACTTTAGAAACACACCGGTAACTAGATTCGGGAGATTTCGTTTTGAGCTTTTACGGACTGATTTAACCTTGTCTATTTCCATTGGTTGACTCACCAGCTGGTCCTCCTCCTCCTCCTCCTTGAAACACAGCATCAGCGACAGTAGCCAGTATGTCTTCACTCTTTCGCTCCATGATCACGAATGACTCTGTACACCTTGAGCAAAACCATTAAGTACCTGACGTATTAGTCACTGGGCTTATACAATTACATACCTCCTCCTCCTCCTCCTCCTCCCCTTCTTCCATAGAGGATATCGTATAGTCACTATCATCTTCTATGACATCGTCGTCGTCGTTTTTGCACAGTGTTATCGTAAATTTCATTTAACAGTCTGAATATTTCATCTTTCCGCCTGTCAATCCATTACACATACACAAGTGTCTGGTACATCTTGACAATCCGGTGCGGTATACGCACATTCGCAATAATGCATGTAGCCATCACTTCGTCCGTTTCATTGTTGTTAACTGGTGATTGCGGATTAGTCTACGGATTTCACCGACCAAATCAAGGACAATATTTATCTTCCGTGAACCTTCCATC